>NC_057728.1:16572939-16592132 GCF_004010195.1 Chiloscyllium plagiosum
CTCCACCCTTCAGGCTCTCTGCCTTTATTCCTGATGAAGGGCTTTTGCCCGAAACGTCGATTTTACTGCTCCTCGGATGCTGCCTGAAATGCTGTGCTCTTCCAGCACCACTAATCCAGAATCTGGTTTCCAGCATCTGCAGTCATTGCTTTCAGCTATTAGAAACTCATATCTGATTACTCCAAACCTTGTTCTTTTTTCCTCAAAAAAACTAAGCATTGGTTAAGTCTCTTTCCACCCCATCAACAAAATGAAGTTCTACTGAGAAACATCCGGATTACTTATTTTACCTGGTGTGAATGGGTATGTGTGCATGCACACCTTTTGGGTTATTTGGAAGTGTGGATATTTCAAATGCAAGTTAATTTGCTTTACATCTGCCAAATTCATCTCATGCACAATAAAACTTTGTTATTTCCTAAATAAACCTGCTTGATGGATCTTTTTATTCCAAACCAAACATAGATGAAATATCAAACTGCCCACATTGGTGAGCTAACAGAGTCGAGATGACTCTTCAACAGTCATTTAAAGTCAAAACGTTGGCTTGCTCTCCATGGATGGCGTCGGACCCAGTGATTTCCAACCTTGTTTGTTTACAGTACGGATTCCAGCATCTGCTGTAATTTGCTCCTGCCAACATCGGTAACTAGGTAAAGCATTTAAATTTACACAGAGGGATTCAAGGAGAGATACCAAGCACTCTCCACCCTCAGTCACTTCATAAAAGTTGAGGGCTTGATAAGTACCAGTATAACCCAAAATGAACAAGGTGGAACTGAGGAGGATAAGATGATTTTGGGAAGGGATAAAAGAAAAAGACACCAGGTCTCCTGTGCATGATTAAATCAAATGCCTTTAAAAGTTGCTAGACTTATCATGAGAGGAAAGACCTATCAATCTTATTTTCACTAATTAACCAAGGTTAGGCTATTTGAATTGAGCAAAAAGTTGAAGATATTATTCAAGTGCAGGAGCTAAAAAGCAGTTTTAATTGTAGATAACAGCATTTGAAATTGGACAAAGGCATCAGATAGTAATTCAGTCAGTTAGCTTAAATTCAACTGCAGATGAAACATCTTGAAACAGAAGGAATTACAAATGAAAAAAAGACATACTTCAAAAGAAAAAAGATTCCAGAGGGTAAAATTAAAGAGGAAAGAAAACTTCAGAGAAGTAAAAAGAAATGAGCTTTTAATCTAGAACTAGAATTTCAATGGTAAACACTGGCTGGAATATGAAAAAGGAGGCCTCTGATTCCAGCAAACATTCTGACATAGATCTAAGTCCAATCCAAGACCCAGTAGGGAGCAGTGCAATTATGTGCAAGCACTCCCAAAATTTGTTTAAAGGGAGCTTGAGGCATTTTTCTGAAAAAAGGTCATTTAAGTAGGTGAGGTGGCCAAAATAAAATCTACATGCTGCTCAAACAGAGGACAGAGTTCATAAGACCACAAGATAGGAGCAGAATTAGACTATTCGGCCCATCGAGTCTGCTACAACATTTGACCATGGCTGATATGTTTCTCTACCTCATTCTCCTGTCTTGATCTACTTACTAATCAAGAACCTACCTGTCTCAAACATACTCAATGACATGGCATCCACAACCTTCTGCAGCAATGAGTTCCACAGATTCACCAGAATAACTAATGGATATACTTTGGGGTACAGGGGTTACCCAAAGTCTTTTACTGGAAAAAGGCATGGCTTTTCCAAGAGTGCTACACACCGAGGTTTTAGTTAACAGTACTGGTGTGGATTATACATGTGTACTTTCATATCAGGTGGACCCAGAGCAGGACCTTGTACCTCAAACACTAACTGTAGGGGACGTTGTCCATAGTTTCTGGCGATGAAACTGACCCACTCCTGGGAAATTATTTGACTGTATCTGAAGTGGCAGTGAGAAAGTCTATAGCCTTAAATCTTGTCCTTAAACATTTAAACTAAAATGTAATGTTGAGTTATTGAACGCATTTGCTGCACACTAGAAAATAGACAGGCAGGGAGGTTAAGCCAATTAAGAACATTTGCCTTAACATCAGTGAACCTGTGTAAACAGGACACCAAATGATAACATTCACGGCTGTTCCCTTGTGAAATTAACAACAGTGTTTGATTCTAACGTCAAAACAAAACTCTGTATCAATTAACATCTCTCCCGAATTATTGTCCTTCACTGTTATCTGTCTAGTTAAGAACATGCAGTGTTTTTGTAAACTTTTTATACAAAGGAAACCTGTTTGTGACAGTATAGCAGAGTTGCCTACTGTGGCTCTTAAAGAGTTGATATCCTACTCTGCTGGTTTATTAGAACCCAGTTAGTTTAGCTTAGAGGTATCAGTGTTATGTTGTAACAGTGATGCTAATGGTAAATAAAGGGGATGACTAAAATTAAACTAAACTCTCTGTAAGAGGTTTTTTATTCCAGGCTGCCAAAAAGCATGATCGTCGAAACAAACCAAGAGGGGCTTACAGGTCGAGTCCACAAGGGATTCCCTGGGCCATCTCAAATGTATACTTTAACAGTAGCTTGCTCAGTAATTATAGAAAGGCCAAGTTAGATCAAGGACACAGAACAATTGCAGGAAATTTACATTCATGTGCGGTAATTGGTAAACAGGATCCACCTTTGGAGGTCAAGTTGGCACCACAGACATATAGTTAGTGGAGACTCCGAATTTGATAAATCTAAAGAAAATGTTCAATAAGTCTTCTTGGATCGTGGTTCAGCAAACCGATCCAGAGTTTAGTGTAATTGTCTCAAAGTGATGTTAAAGCCAAAGAAGTTCCAGAATGCTACTATATTAAAGTCAGGATTCTAACCAGGAAGCAGAGGCCCTTCGAGGACAGACCGGAGGTTTTGAGATACAGGGAGAGGTTGAATTGGCTGGGGCCAAAGACCAAAGAGTGATCTTAGAGGTTTATAATATCATTAGGGACAGGGACAGGGTGAATTGCCTCGGGTCACAGAGTCCAACACAAGAGGGCATAGGTTTACAGTAAGAAGGTAAAGATTTAAAAAGGACTGCAGACACTGTAAATCAGAAACAAAAACATAAGGTGTTGGAAAAGCTCAGTTCTGAGGAAGGGTCACTGGACCCAAAACATTTACTCTGAGTTCTCTTCCACGGATGACTTTTCTAGCAACTTCTGTTTTTGTCAGAGATTTCAATTAGTTAACTTCAACTTCTAAAGTTGAGCTCTGTTCTGAAAAGGGTATGGATACGGTTATGGCCTTCCTTTATTTACCATTGCTTTCAAACTAGTGTTTTGTCTGGAACACAATTGAATTAATAATTCCCTTTTGAAGACAATTTTACATATCTCATCGCCATGAAGGAACACATGAAGGTTCGTCCTTGATTAATGTTTTCCGACTTAGTTTCTCCTGATTATATAAACATAGGCCACTTTTTTGAATTGCAGTCATTTAGAGTCATAGAGATGTACAGCCTGGAAACAGACCCTCTGGTCCAACCCATCCATGCTGACTAGATATCCCAACCCAATCTAACCCCACCTGCCAGCACCTGGCCCATATTCCTCCAAACCCTTCCTATTCATATACCCATCCAAATGCCTCTTAAATGTTGCAATTGTACCAGCCTCCACCACTTCCTCTGGCAGCTCATTCCATACACGTATCACCCTCTGTGTGAAAAAGCTGCCCCTTAGGTCTCATCTTTTCCCCTCTCACCCTAAACCTATGCCCTCCAGTTCTGGACTCCCCAACCCCAGGGAAAAGACTTTGTCTATCTACCCTATCCATGCCTCTCATAATTTTGTAAACCTCTATAAGGTCACCCCTCAGCCTCCAACGCTCCAGGGAAATCAGCCCCACTTGGAATTTATAAATCCTAAACTAAAAATTAGATTTCTACAACACAATACCAAGCCTTGGGTAAGTGTTGACTTTGGCAAGAGTTATTTAGCAGTGAATTAGTAAGGGAACAAAAACAATGACATTTGCAAGTCTAACAAACTCTTTGGAAGACAATAAGCATCGCAATCACTATCCTAAACATTATGTAAACCAGACCTGGCACAATATCCTATATGTATTAAACTTATTTGACACAGTCTTGGCTATTCTCCAAGTACTTCTCATGGTTTCAGGGGTACAACTTGATTAGAACATGTCTGGCTGAAATATACTTTATAGACAACTGGATGAGGGCAACAAAAATGGAAATAGGTTTCGCAAACAGAGCTGCACCTCAAAGATTTCCAAAAACATGCAGGGCATTTGCATTTATAATACACAATGTAACTTTTTAATCACTTCTTTTGCATATACTGGGTCAATGTACCACATAAGCCAACCATTTTCTCAATGCTGGTTTCACAGGAGAAAGAAATTAACAAAGCGTAGTTAAAACTTGCTCCATTTGTTAAACTAGTTGTCACAGTAACTGAAATCAGGACATCTCTACTGACAGCAATTAAACCCCTCATTAATCTCACTTATTTCAGGGACATTTCAGTATTTTAAAAGATATTAAAACAGTCCCAAATCAGAAGTTGTGTTGACCTCCATCAATAAATCTTCCAAAATAAACACAGGCTTTGTAGGGGGTAACATCTCTTTAAATAGATATGGATGGCTTAAACAAACAGCCTCAGGTCTGCATTGGAAACCAAGTGCAACAATTTTAGCATTAAAAATCAAAAACAAAAGGAGATAGCAACAGACCCATACAAACACATGCATTTTCTGTCCTTTTTCGTCAGTTGCCATCCTCATAGTCATCCCCCATTGCAAAGTGTACTGGGTCTCACTTCAAAATGTACTCAATCCAAGTCAATACTCACCTTACACAATAGTTCCAATAATGAAAAAATTACTGGAACCTATTAGCATCGTAAGCATTTTCTAAGGCATAGATTTAATTGACTAAGTTTAAGAACTAGCCCGATACATTATCAATTCTAATGTCCATTCTTATATTATGCAATGAAATAACTGACTTAATAATTACATTGGAGTTTTCAAAGCTTAAGCGATTTAAAAATGCAGTTATACACAATTAAGGGTATTTCAGTAGGTAATCAAGGGTAAGGCAGCTGAAACAGACTGATGAGAAAACAACATGATCAGAGTACAACCAAAATCCTGAAACAAAAATATCACGTGTCAATAAAAAAAAAACTGGGGAGATAAAAGCAGCAAAAACCATGGAAACTGCTCTTGCAGATGGTATCCTGGGTTACAAGTGAATTTACTTTCGAACGAGGGTTCGTCCATTCTGATGATTAGAATGGGATAAGTTCAATTTAATTTTATTTTGCGATGTAACCCATGGATGTTTATGCTGCGTACAACTAACATTTTAATCAGAAATTTCCAGGTCAACTTAAGGGAATTTGGTTTTAAATTGGGAAAATTTAAACTGTTCTCTTTCAGGCTCCCCACTCTCCCGCAGTTACTCGGAGGCTGAAGCGTTAAATAAGGAGTCTTGAACGTTTGCTTTGATAATGGATTTAAATTCGGACTTTTCTTCTTTGTCACGTTATCTAACGAACCAGCACTGGAAAATACTGGGACACAAAAATACTAAAAGTCTAGCCTAAACTGGCTGCACTTTTAGAATGTGAATAGCCTTTAAATATAATCGGGGGCGGGAGGGGAAATAGCTGGACATTAAAGGAAAATTGCGCCAAAGGAAGAGCTGCTTGGCTGGGAAGCCGAGTCGCCAAACGTGGATGAGAATGAGACACTTTCCGTGGTCCTCCAGATTAAAAAAAAATGTTGACGGGAAAAAGACAGAGCGACTCAAATATTGGGAGGTGGTGAGGGGGTGGGTGCTAGTTTGCACACTGTTGGGGGGGGGGGGGGGGAAGCACAGGACACTGCAAGTTCAGGGGCTCTCGGCGCAAACAAAGCAAGTACTTGGAAAGCATGCACTCTCGACGAGAGAGAGAAAGAGAGACACTCACGTTTAGCGGTGCAAGGACATGTTACGTAGCCCAGACAACGATCCCGCTCTCGATCGAACTCCGACACTCCACCACACAAAGTAACACTGCAGCCGCCCACCCGTGCGCCTGCGCGCCCGCCGCCGGAACGCCCGGTCACTGTGACGTCACAATGCCCCCCTCCCCGACACCATGACAACGGCTGCTACAAGTCTGGCGCGTGCTGCTGCCTCTGTCTCTCTCTCTCTCTCTCCCTCCTCGCGTGGTCCACGCTGAAAGGTCTTGCTCATGCCTGACCAGAGGGCGTTCGATTAGATTCCCCAGAGTATGGAAACAGGCCCTTCGACCCAACAAGTCCACGCCGAAGAGCAGCACACCCAGACCCATTCCCCATATTTACCCCTGACTAATATAGCTAACACTACGGGCAATTTAGCATAGCCACCTCACCTAACGTGCACATCTTTGGGTTGTAAGAGGAAACCGGAGCACCTGGAGGGAACCCACTCAAACAGTGGGAGCAGCACGGTGACACAGTGGTTAGCACTGCTGCCTCACAGCGCCTAATTCCCGCCTCAGGCGACTGACTGTGTGGAGTTTGCATGTTCTTCCCATGTCTGCGTGGGTTTCCTCCGGGTGCTCCGGTTTCCTCCCACAGTCCAAAGATGTGCAGGTTAGGTGAATTGGCCATGCTAAATTGCCCCATGCTAAATTGCGCGTAGTGTTAGGTAAGGAGTAAATGTAGGGGTATGGGTAGGTTGCGCTTCGGCGGGTTGGTGTGGACTTGTTGGGCTGAAGGGCCTGTTTCCACACTGTAATGTAATCTAATCTAAAAAAACATGCAAACACAGTCACCCGAGACTGGAATCAAACCTGAGTCCATGGTGAGGCAGCAGTGGATTCTCCTGCTCCTTGGATGCTCCCTGTGGAAAATGTGTGGAAGTGTTGCTTCAGCAGAAGTCATAAGACTCAAGCTATCAGGAGGGGGGTTGCATGCTATCAAGAGGCCACAGACGGATGTGGTAAAACGATTAGATTAGCAGCTGCACAGAGCAACTGCAACGGTCATACACAAGGAACTGAATAGGATAAAAATGACCATATAAGGCAAGAAGTAAACAGGGGTTGGGGGGGCGATAGAATTAGAGTAATGGGAGAGGTAAACAGAGGCGGAGTGAAGCTAGGGCTTGTGATAAGCTTGTGATAAGCTACACACATAAACTAAATCTCTTAATAATTCACTCCGTCCCTCTATTTTCTGAATTTTCTTTTGCATATCCGGCCATGCCTTAGTCACAAAATGTACTTTGAGGAGGCCCGGGTCTCAGCTTGTGAATTATTAAATGAGGTAAAAGGGGAAGTACCGAGAGACTCACAAAGACTATAAAAATCCACTGATATTATTTAGCGGTGTGTCTACTTTTTGGACACCCACTCTTGCAAGAACGTATGAATAAAGACTGCTTCGGAATTTGACTCAGACTAAAATGATTTGGCAGTGAGCTTCATTTCTAACAATTGGGGCCTCGTCCGGGATACTGTCATCACCGGCGGAGTGGTCACCATCAACGACTTTTAGAACGGTCCTGTGTCTTTCGTCGGTGGGTGCCCAGTTTGGTCGACTGACGAGGATCCTAGGGGTGTCATTCTGAACCAGAGCAGGAAAATAAGGCAGGTACAGAACAGTAGGCGCAACTGCAGTCAGGCAACTCCATGCACGGACCAAGGTAAGAAAAGAGACTTTTAAGTCTTGCCTTGGTGACTGGGAGTGTGATACCTGTCAAATTAAGGGACTGATGGGTTGACCACCATGGGAGGCAAAGGAAGTAAAAATAAGATGCCTGGGAAAAAGGATAGAGAAGTCCCGGAAAACATCCCTCCGGAAAGTCCTTTGGGACAGATGTTGAAAAATTAGAAACATAATTCTTGTACAAGGGAAAAGAATCAAAAGACTACGGGATACAAGTATTCAGGTATGAATCCTGAGGATCCAGTAGCACAGGACCTCCTCAAAGTACATTTTGTGACTAAGGCATGGCTGGATATCCAAAAGAAAATTCAGAAAATAGAGGGACGGAGTGAATTATTAAGAGAGGCACAGAAAGTGTTAAAGAGAGAGGATGAGAAGCAAAAACAGAAGGCGAAAATTATGGTAGCCACGGTTGATGAGGTGGTCAAGAAAAGAGTGGAACCGATAGTAAGCAACCGGAATGGTGGCTGGCAGCATATTGAAAATAGAGGTAGGAGAAGAGAACAAGGAGGACCCGTTAGGGGGTCCAGTCGACAGGGACAAAGATCGAGGTGGAAATCTCCACGGGCGGCATGTTACTACTGTGGAAAGACAGGTCACTTTAAGCGGGAGTGCCCGGATATGAAAAGGGAAGAGAGGACGATACGGCTTATGATTTTTGATGAAGATTAAGGGCATCAGGAGTTCCTGCCCCCGCGGACACACTGGGAACCCTTGATAAATTTAAAGGTGGGACCTCATCAAGAGGATACAGCTTTCTTAATAGATACGGGGGACAACACAATCATCCTTAAATTTTATACCCAAAGGAGTACAATTTACAAAACAACAGATAACCGTGTCCAGAGTAAAGGGGGAAGGACTTACAGTCCCCACATTTGAACCTATGACGATCTAAAGTGATGAAGGAAAAATTGAGGGACAATTATTATACATTCCTGACATAGGAAGTAATTTGTTAGGAAGAGACTTATTTGTACGATTAGGACTAGGGGTCGGGGTGAGCGACTGACAACTAGTAGTAAAAATGGCCCTTTTGATTGAGGAACAGGAAAAACAAATAGACCCCACAGTATGGGCATAGGAAGGCAATCGAGGGGATTGCAGATTCCCCCTCTCAAGATCAGCTTGAAACATGTGGGGGAGACGGTATGTGAGAGACAATACCCAATTTTGACTGAAGGAAGAAGGGGTTTTTAACCTGTGAGAGAGGGGTTAATTAGGGATGGCCTGCTGGAACCCTGTATGTCCCCCTATAATACCCCCATTTTGCCAGTAAAGTAAACAGATGGTAGTTGAAACTTTATTGCTGGAACAGCACAGCAGGTCAGGGCCTGTGCCCGAAACGTCGAATCTCCCTGTTCCAGCAATAAAGTTTCAACTTTGATCTCCAGCATCTGCAGACCTCACTTTCTCCTAAACAGATGGTACCCTATCGCCTGGTACAAGACTTAAGGGTACTTAACAGGATAATACAGACTCGACACCCAGTTGTCCCTAATCCTTATACCCTCTTGAGTAAAGTCCCACACGACCACAAGTGGTTCCGTCTGGTGGACCTAAAGGACTCCTTTTGGGCATGCCCCCTGGCAGAGGAAAGCAGAAACATGTTCGCCTTCGAGTGGGAAGACCCAAGAACGGGGCAAAAACAACAATATAGATGGACAGTGCTTCCTCAGGGATTCACTGAGTCTCCGAACTTGTTTGGCCAGGTTTTGGAACAAATTTTGGAAAAGTTTATAAGTCCCCAAGGGACAAATTTGCTGCAATATGTAGATGACCTACTAGTCACGGGAGAAGATGAGAAGGGAACAACAGAAGTGACTAACCAATTGCTAAATTTTCTGGGACAACAGGGATTGAGGGTCTCGAGGAACAAATTAAAATATGTAGAAAGGGAAGTAAAATACTTAGGACACCTGGTCAGTGAAGGAAAAAGGAAAATAAGTCCTGAATGGATTGAAGGGATAGTGGGAATGCCACTCCTTCGAACTAAACGGGATTTGAGGAAATTTCTGGGGCTAACGGTGAATTGGCCATGCTAAATTGCCCGTAGTGATAGGTTAAAGGGGTAAAGGTAGGGGTATGGGTGGGTTGCGCTTCGGCGGGTCGGTGTGGACTTGTTGGGCCGAAGGGCCTGTTTCCACACTGTAAGTAATCTAATCTAATCTAATCTAACGGGATACTGTAGATTATGGATCGAGTCATACGCCCAAAAGACAAAAGAGATTATACCTTAAATTGCCGGAAGAAGAACCACAGTTGTTAAAATGGACAGAGGAAGAAAAAGAATTAGTGGAAAGATTACAGAAAAGTTTGATGCATTGCCTTCCCTAGATAAGCCCTTTCACTTGTTTAGCACCTAGGGAGCAGCCCTAGGGGTCCTGACCCAGCGATGGGGAGGGATGAAACAGCCAGTAGCATTCTTGTCTCAATTATTAGATCCAGTTTCTGGAGGGCTGCCTGAGTGTGTGCAGGCAGTAGCAGCGACTGCACTACTGATGGAAGAAAGTCGAAACTCACATTCGGCGGGGCATTGATAGTAAGCACCCCGCATCAAGTACGGGCCATACTGAACCAGAAGGCAGGGCAGTGGCTTACGGACTCTAGAATTTTAAAATGCGAAGCAATTGTAATAGAGAAGGATGACCTTACGTTGATCACAGACACTTGTCTGATTCCAGCTACTTTTCTCTGGAGGGGGGAGGATGTAGCTCCCTCAGACCCAGAACACGACTGTCTTGACATCATAGAATATCAGACTAAAGTAAGAATGGACCTTAGGGACATCCCTCTCCACGCAGGGGCGAAACTGTTCGTTGATGGGTCCTCCAGAGTAATTGAAGGCAAAAGACACAGCAGATATGCGATAGTGGATGGAATGGAGGGGAGTGTAGTCGAGGCTAGTAGGTTGCCCAATGACTGGTCGGCACAGACTTGCAAACTCTATGCGCGAGAACGCGCTCTTAAGGTCTTGGAGGGGAAGAAAGGAACTATTTAAACAGATTCTAAGTATGCCTTCAGGGTGGCACACACATTTGGGAAAATATGGCAGGAGAGAGGACTGGTAAACAGTCGAGGTAAAGAACTGGCTCATGATCCATTAGTTCAAGTATTGGAATTCCTTTTGCTGCCAAAGGAGATAGTCATAGTCCACATTAATGATTATCAGAGGGGAGATGATCCCGAGATAAGGGGAAATAGGTTGGCGGGTGAAGTCGCTAAGGAGGCAGCCCTAAACCCACAGGTCACCCTGATATTTACCTTGGTCCCAACAATATAGGAACCTGCGGGGAGACCACTATTTAGTGCTAGGGAAGAGAAGGAGTTGGAGAAACTAGGGGCTACGAAAACAGTAGAAGCGAAATGGGTGCTACCCGATGGTCGGGAAATGTTATCTAAGATGCTGATGCAAGAAATCATGGCTGTCCTACATCAGGGGAGTCATTGGGGAGTGCAGGCAATGTGTGATTTGATTCTTAGGAAATATGGATGTAAAGGAATATACACAATTGCCAAACAGATATGTGAAGGCTATATAATATGTAAGAAGATAAACAAGAAGGTACAAAGGAAACAGGTCCCAGATGGGAGAGACCCTGGGCTAAGACCATTTCAGAGCATACAGGTGGATTACACTGAATTGCCCCGGGTAGGAAGGCTGAAATACATGTTGGTTACAGTAGACCATTTATCCGGTTGGGTGGAAGCATACCCCCTGGCCGCTACAACAGCAAGTGGGGTGTCTAAGATAATTCTTGAGCAGACAGTTCCCCGGTATGGGATAGTGGAACGTATAGACTTAGACCAGGGAAACCACTTCACCTCGAAGGTGCTCCAGGGAATAATGCAAAGCTTGGAAATCTCCTGGGATTTTCACACTCCTGGCACCCTCCATCTTCAGGGAGGGTTGAGCGGATGAACCAAACCCTTAAAAGACAGTTGTCCAAATTGGTATTAGAGACCAGACTCCCCTGGACCCGATGTTTGCCGAACGGCTCCAAGGAAAGATTTGGGTCTGTCCCCTTATGAAATATTGTTTGGGCTGCCATACTTGAGAACGACAGGGGGACTGCCGATCCCCAAGACTAAGAACCTGTTCTTAAGAAAGCATATACTGGGCCTGTCCTCCACTTTGTCTTTTCCCAGGAGACAGGGTTTACTTGCACAGACTCCACCTCTCGATTTTGCCATTCATCCAAAAGGCCGGGAGATTGGGTCCTTGTGAAGTCATCGACAGAGACTAAATTACAACGGGATTGGGAAGGGCCGTACCAGGCTCTTTTGACTACCGAAACGACAATAAGGACGGCGGAGAAAGGTTGGACTCACTACACCAGAGTTAAGGGACCAGTGGAGTCTCCGGTTGAGAAAGAAGTCTGGACGGCCGAATTAACAAAAGAACCATTGAAACTCAGGCTAAAAAGACTTTGAGTGACTGATTATAAAGTGGCGACGCAAGAGCAGGATAATTTCTATAAGATTGTATACTAAGTCTCTCGGTGTTTCAGCACTATGTTTGGAATGAGGTGGATACTTAGATATACGATCTTAGCTCTCCTAGTCTTAGGATTTCATCGAACTTTGGTGTGGTCCTCTTACTTGGTAGTAACGGTCCCCGAGAGTGCTAATCCGCAAGTAATAGATACCGATGCCTGCAGCCTAGCTGATTGTGGAAATGTAGCAAATCAGAGACAGTACAGCTACTCAGAGATACATCTTAAGTCCGACGGGGATGGCCTTGGGGGTGGTACTTGGATAAATCCACTCATCACAGTACACCGGGACCCCTTCTGGCCAGCTCTTGAGTGTCCCGATAAAAAGTGTAACCCAATATATTTAACGATAAAGAAAACCACATGGCACGAATTGGTTCTGGGAGGAGACACCTATGAGGTCCAATTAAATGACACATTTGGGATAGAGATGAAAGCAAATAGGAAGGATTTCTCAGGCTGTTGTTTCCGCATACAGGTGGGCAAAGGAATGTGGCCAGTTGAAGTGAATAAAAAGACCACTTGGATGCCACAGGTATATCCTTTTGCCCCTTCCAACAACCCTAAGGTGGTAACAATTATAGAAGTGAAGGACTGAAAACAGATCATCGAAATAGAAACTAGCTACAAGGATACAAATGCCTGGCTTGAATGGGTAAAGTACACTGTGAAACGTCTGGACAAAAACAATTGCTATGCATGTGCCTCCGGTAGGCCAGTGACCCAGGTAGTTCCTTTTCCACTCGGGTGGCAGTGAGACAGTGAGGGCATGGAATGTATGATTGCCCTGTATCAGGAGAAGACTGCATGGAATAATGGGAATTGTGCTTCCCTATCACTGATGTTCCCTCCCTTGGAGAAGAAAGATTTAAAAATCCTCCCAGGTTTTTGGCCACGGTTGGCAATCACACGTCGTGTGTTAACAGACAAAGTCTAAATCAGTTCAGAGACTTGGGGGAGCTGAAATCGTGTATCGAAATTGAAAATGTGACCGGAACGGACAAGGGAGAGAACTACTCAGCACTACAGGTTGCCCGAGCAGATCTGTGGTGTACTGTGGAGGGAGAATACTGAGACCCACCCTACCTCCAGACTGGGGAGGCATATGTGCAATTGTGCAATTGGCAATCCCATTCACCTTGGCATTTGTAAAGGAAAGGATTGTGACCAAAGGGAGTCAGAGTAAAAGATCATTATTGGGTACCTCTTCTGATGATCGGATATATCTAGACTCTGTAGGAGTTCCTAGAGGGGTGCCGGATGAGTTCAAGGCTCGCAACCAGATTGTAGCAGGCTTTGAGTTGGCTCTCGTCTAGTGGGTAAAAGTCAACAAGAATGTGGATTGGATAACCTATATTTTCTATAATCAGCAGAGGTTCATTAACTACACTAGGGATGCAGTCAAAGGTATAGCAGAGCAGCTTGATGCAACCAGCAGAATGGCTTGGGAGAACAGAATGGCCTTAAACATGATCCTAGCTGAGAAAAGGCGGCGTGTGCATGATGTTAGGGGGAGCTGTTGTGTCTTTATTCCAAATAACATAGCGGCCGATGGGTCAATCACTCGAGCCCTGTGGGAGATGACTACCTTTACAGAGGTGTTGGCTGAGAATTCAGGGGTAGACACACCGCTCACTGGGTGGCTGGAATCCTGGTTTGGGAAATGGAAAGGTATAATGGTCTCCATACTCACCCCCTTGATAGTGGTTGCTGGAGTACTGATAGCTATAGGCTGTTGCATCATACTTTGTGCACGGGGACTAACCCAGTGGCTGATTGAAATTATTCTCACTAAGTAAATGCCCCTAACAGGTAGTCAGCGAGAGGAACTCTACCCTTTGAACAATGAGGGGATGAGTGATCTTAAAGACGTTTCCAAGATAGATGAGGTCTCAGGGATGCTGCTGACAAACTTGGAGGTGACATTTTGGGGGACATGCAGAAGACAACAAATATTAGTCAAAACGAAAAGGGGGAATTGTAGAAAATGTGTGGAAGTGTTGCTTCAGCAGAAGTCATAAGACTCAGCTATCAGGAGGGGGGTTGCACACTCACAACAGGCCACAGACGGATGTGGTAAAACGATTAGATTAGCAGCTGCACAGAGCAACTGCAACTGTCATGCACAAGGAACTGAAAAGGATAAAAATGACCAAATAAGGCAAGAAGTAAACATGGGTTGGGGGGGCGCGATAGAATTAGAGTAGTGGGAGGCGGAGTGAAGCTAGGGCTTGTGATAGTCTACACGCATCAGCTAAATCAACTAATGAGGTAAAAGCGGAAGTACCGAGAGACTCACAGAGACAGTTTAGAAATCCACTGATATTGTTCAGCGGTGTGCCTACCTTTTGGACACCTGCTCTTGCAAGAACATATGAATAAAGACTGCTTCCCTCAACACGTAGTCCTGGACCTTGGAATTTGCCACTCAGTCGGGGTCAGCTCCTTCAGTTGGAAGATCAACAGGTTTTGGACAGACCAGAGAGCGTCTTTGACCGAGTTGATGATCCTCCAGGCACAGTTAATGTTCATCTCGGTGTGGATCCCGGGGAACAGACCATAGAGCACGGAGTCCCACATCACGGAGTTGCTCCGGATGAACATCGATAAACACCACTGCATTCCTCTCAGACTTCCTTTGTGTAGGCATATTCCAGAAAGAGGTGTGTGACAATCTCGTCCCCTCCGCAGCCGCTTCGAGGGCAGCGTGCGGTGCGGCTGAGAGTCCGGGCCTGCATAACAGATCTCACAGGCAGAGGCCTTCTCACCACCAGCCAAGCCATGTCTTGGTGCTTGTTGGAAAGTTCTGGCAATGAGGCATTCTGCCAAATGACTTTGATAGTCTGCCCAGGGAACCGCACGACAGGATCCGTCCTTTTTCCGAAGGGTCTCAAGGACACTATGTGCTTGACCACTTCTTGATGGACTTGTGGTCAAAGGTGTTTTTCTACATAAATTTCTCCACGAAGGACAGGTGATACGGAACGGTCCAACTACTTGGAGCATTCCGCGGCAGCGAGGCCAGGCCCATCCTTCGCGACACCGGGGACAGGTAGAACCTCAGTACGTAGTGACACTTGGTGTTTGCGTACTGGGGATCCACGCACAGCTTGATGGAGCCACACACAAAGGTGGCCATCAGGGTGAGGGTGGCATCGGGTGTGTTTTTTCCCCCATTGCCCAGATCTTTATACATAGAGTCCCTTCGGACCCTGGCCATCTTTGATCTCCATATAAAATGGAAGATGGCCCGGGGACACGCTGAAGCTTGGGGCAGCTGCCGCCAAGGCACGGTGGGGAAAGGCCACCGTGTAATATCTGCCTGCCAAAGAAGAATGGGGGGCCCACGTAGTAAGTGGGCTCCGCTGACTCCTCAGCTAAACATATGGATATATGGATGGTAAATGTACAGACCTGTATATTCAAATGATTAATTCCGATCTCTGTATGCAAAGAAATGGAATGTTTATGTATGTATGGCATGACCAATTGTACAGATCATCAAAATATTTTATGAATAAAGTATATTTTTGAAATTAAAACAAGTATGAATAAATACTACTTCGGAATTTGACTCGGACAAAAATTATTTGGCAGTGAGCTTCTTTTCTCACAAGCTGGAGCACCTAGAGGGAACCCACTCAGACACTGGGAGATTGTGCAAACTCCACACAGACAGTCACTTGAGACTGATATCAAACCCGGGTCCATGGTGCTGTGAGGCAGCAGTGCTAACCACTGAGCCACCATGCCACCCCAGGCTAAAATGTTGATTCTCCTGCTTCTTGGATGCTGTCTGACCTGCTGTGCTTTTCCAGCACCACACTCTCAACAGTAAAAGATTCGGTGTTCAGTATACGAAAGCATTGTGTGACTGCCTGAGTAAACAGTAAAGGTTGTAATTTCAAGGTTCTTGTGTTGCAGAGGTAATGCTGCTACCTCTGGGGCAGGAGGTCTGGGCTCAAATCACAACTGACCCCAGAGTTGTATCATAATACGTTCACTGTTAGCAGGTCAATTGAACCAAGTACAGTATCAAGAATGAGTGTCAGCAGAGATGATTTTGGTGGAATGCTGCCACTCAAAATCACAGTTAAAATTCACACAGCAGGTTATAGTCCAACAGGTTTATTTGGAAGTACAAGTTTTCAGAGCACTGCTCCGACATCAGATAATTAGTGGAATAGGATGACAGGACCCATTTCCTACATTGGAAATAGAACCAGTCTGATTCAAGATTGGAATACATGTAGACTCAAACCTCACACCTTTATGCATTGTCTGAGCTGAGATGCTACCTTTTTTTCATAAAATCTTAAGTTATCTCGGGAATGTGACTTGAAAGAAGTTCTAGGATTTACATATTAATGAATCAAAACCTGCAACCCATTCTATAAGATGAAAGACTTGACAGCAATCTAGGTTTGTTCAATATATCGCATCAGTCACATATGACACTATGACCGTTTACTATAAATTCTGTGTCCAATGATCCTAGCTGCCTAACAAAGGAGCAGTGCTTGGAAAGCTAGTGCTTCCAAATAAATCTGGTGGACTATAACCTGGTGTTGTGTGACTTTTAACTTTGTCCACTTCAATCGAAAACCGGCACCTCCACATCATGACTCAAAATCACAGCAATTAGAAGAATATGATCTGATCATCTTGACTCTTAACGTTAGCTTGCTTTCTCTCTCCATGGATGCTGCCTGACCTATTGTGATCTCCAGCACTTTTTGTTTTCAGTTCAGATTCCAGCATCTGCAGTATTTTGTTCCTACCCTTATGCATGTAATCTGGTTGTGGGTGCTATGTGTCCAGCTGAAATGGCCCGAGTAACTCCTCAAGCTATGCAAATTGTAACTGAGGTAGGGCAAGGATGGAGAGCTCAGCAAGGTCTGATTACAATACTCATATCTCCTGTGTTTATCTAAAATAAACTTTTTGAGTTTATTCAAACAGACTGTCAAAGTTATGCCTTAAGCTCCTGTGCCAATCAGTGGGCCAGCCAGGCAGTGCCCAGATGAAAAACACCCAATCACAACAGATTGTCACAAGTGAGTATCTTTAATTTGCCACTCTAAAATTGATGTGATCCGTGCAGATTGATGGTCAAGGGTCTAAAAGCATACTCTGCAAGAAAATGATGAAGCTAAATATGTCAAATGAGATAAAAATGAATTTGGAGAAAAACAAGGAGGAATTAACAGTGCCAATCCCCCATGTAAAGATTTGGAAGATCTGAAGGACTCCCTATATGAGAACATAAACTATTTCCAATAGAAAATGGAAGATCTCAAAAACGAGGTACACAGCACAGTAAGGAAAATACTTTGGGATGAGACTGTATGCAATTGGGGAATGAATGTTAACATTCTCCCAGATTTGCATTATCTCACATTTTAGTAGTTTTACAACTTGGATTGGCTATAACCTGGTTTAAAGTATTGAAAACACTGTCTGCTGTAAGCCAAGAAACAAGAAATGTGCTGGAGCTCTAGTGAAGGAACAAATGAAGTTGTTAGAGGTTCATACAAAGGTGGGGAAATGTAATATATCCTCTGTGGTCCTGGGCTCTGTACCTACCTAATTATTCACCAGAAAAGGGGCAGGAATTGCAGTTAGACTAGAATTGTTTTTTTTTCTCTTCTCTGATTTTCTCTGGTTTTTTTTGCTTAACTCTTGTTGAAGAGTTTGATCATGGCAACAGCAAGTGGGCCCAGTGTCTCAGACTCCTAGCGGCGGTATCAGAGAGGGTTTGAGTTGCCGGCAGCTCCTGCACCGACGAGGCAGTCCTAGCGCCAACTCATGGCTGCTGTGTCAGAGGCGAATTTAGGTTCCCAATGGCATTTGCTTCCAACGCAGATTGATGGCGGCGGCAGTGGAGGTGAGTTTGGGCCCGTAAGAGACTTGGCAGCATCAGCAGCAGCTGTACTGGTGAGGTGGGCCCGAAGCAAACTCGTGGTGGTGGCAGAGGCAAATCAGGGCTGATATGGTACCTGGCAGTGTTGATGGTGTCTCCATAAGTGAGGTCCTGCCAGGGCATCGGTGGTGACAAGATGGTGTGAAGAGTGACGACTTTCTATCCAGTGGCAAAAGGGACTTGTGCCTGGCCACCAGGCCTGTGGCCCATGACGGAGCACTTAACAAGAAGGATTGTAAAGTTAGACTCTTCCTTTAGCTCTTCATTTTCTGCTTTTACATTGAATGCTTTGGTTTATTGTTCTGTGTTTTAAGATGGCACCGGAGAGCAGTGACCCTCTACAGTACTTTTCACTATATTTTGTATCAAGATACATGTGACAATAAATAAATTAAAACAAACGCCCTGCAGTGGGGCAGTCGTACCACACATGCACCCCCTCACAGACTTAAGACACTCTACACTCACTACACACGCAAATGCACACTCTCTCACACTCACAACCCCCAACCCAGACAGACACACACACAGACAGACAAAGACTCACATGCACACGTATATTTTGTGGGGTGAATTTGTACTTGCAGAGTTACGTTGTACTTTGCTCAAAAACTGCATGAATACATGTAAAACTCTGTTATCTCACTTTTTAGATTAGACTCAATCTAAACATCTTGGCATAGACAGAGAACACAAGTGGCTAACACCTTCAACATATTCACCAATTGGTACAGTTAACCTGAGAATGCAACTTCTTAAAAAAACGTTTTGTGATTTACACACAAAAGAAGTGAAACTATCATGGTATTCGAACAGATGAAAGACTCAACAGACAATCAACTAGATAAAAACAATGACTGCAGATGCTGGAAACCAGATTCTGGATTAGTGGTGCTGGAAGAGCACAGCAGTTCAGGCAGCATCCGAGGAGCAGTAAAATCGACGTTTCGGGCAAAAGCCCTTCATCAGGAATAAAGGCAGAGAGCCTGAAGGGTGGAGAGCAGGCTCTCTGCCTTTATTCCTGATAAAGGGCTTTTGCCCCAAACGTCGATTTTACTGCTCCTCGGATGCTGCCTGAACTGCTGTGCTCTTCCAGCACCAC
>NC_057728.1:16592227-16604258 GCF_004010195.1 Chiloscyllium plagiosum
GAGATGTTCCCTAAAGTGCTCTGCTAGGAGGCGCCCAGTCTCCCCAATGTAGAGGAGACCGCATCGGGAGCAACGGATATAATAAATGATATTAGTGGATGTTACCTCGTTCTCTTCCAGCACCACTAATCCAGAATCAACAGACAATCAAGGCATTTTTCAATGTATAAGTTCAGTTACATCACACCGTAAATTTTTGCTGTAAATTCTGTGCCTTACAATTGTATCCTCCACAACCACCTGATGAAGGAGCGCAGCTCCGAAAGCTAGTGCTTCCAATTAAACCTGTTGGACTATAACCTGGTGTTGTGTGATTTTTAACTTCAGCTCTTGAGGTTTGAGAACACGATCTAATCAGATGTGCATGTGATTCGAGGACATAGTTGGGGGGTGGCATCCGTCTAGCCATGGTAGGTTGTGTAGCTGTATGATGTAAAAAATGTCCAGCTAAAATGGGCTGATCACCTTACAGAAGGTCTGAGAACTTCAAACTCGGGGAGGGCAGAGAGCTCAGCAGAACCTGACTAGAATACTTATATCTCCAATGTGCACGAAAAACAAACTTGTATTAACCCAAACAGACTATATCAATCTTACACTTTCATCTCCACGATAGTTTCTGTTAGTTTGTATTTTTTCTGATGGATGTCATTTTAGAAAGCCTTGACTTGCTTGAGTGCATGTGAAAGATCTCATCGGAAGAAGAGGTGCCTGGATAATATTCATCCCTTAATTAAAATCACAAACACAGATGATTTAGCCTTTATCACTGTTGTTTGTGACTGTTTGCTATGCACAAGTTTGTGTTTGCTACCTTTCTTCTAAGGTGGCCTACCAGGACTGAGGATGACTTGCACCAACTCCGGTTCAATGAGTTCTGGAATAGCTCCCTAAAGAAAAAGCTACTTGATCCATCAGGTCATCAAGCAACTGATAATTCTAATTACATTTTCCAATATTTGACCTTAGACACTGTGGCGTTTCAGGGGCTCACCTAAATACTTAAGTGTCTTGATTTTTCCTGCTTCAGCTGTCCTATTAGGCAATGAGTTTCAAATATCCACCATCCCCTGGGTGAGAATTTCTTTCCTCAAATCCCCTCCAAACTTCCCCTCAAAAAAAAACAAACTACCAGAAACTATAGTGGAGATTAAAGTGTAAATTCGATACAATCTGTTTATCAAAGTTTATTTTTTGTGCACATTGGAGATATGAGTATTCTAGTGAGGCCCTGCTGACCTATCCACACTGTCTTTAGACCATAAGGCATAGGAGCAGAAATTAGGCCATTCAGTCCATCAAGTCTGCTCCACCATTCTACCATTGTCCCAATTTCCCTTGATCCCCTTTATAATCAAGAACCTGTCTATCTCCGTCTTAAATATACTCAATGTTCTCCCTGAGTTAGAAGTTCCCTAAAATTGTGCCCATTGGTTATTGACTCCCCCCCTCACTTTGGGAAAATGTTTCTCACTGTTGACCATGCCTCTCATAACACTGTACACTTCAATCAAAAACGCCTCAACCTGCCATCTGCGGACTTTGCAGCATGTGGTGTAGGTGATACCCAAAAGGTTGGGTCAGTGCATTCCCTCCCGACAGCTTGACTTCTCCTTTGCTTGTTCCCAACAGTTCATTCCTGAATGAACGCACTCCCTTTCAGACCACAAGCTCTTACTCCCATGAATCAGCTGGGACGTTTGATATTCGATAATGTCCCTAAAGCATTTCTGTTATCTTGTGGTGAAATCTCCTGCTGTGATCATGTCCCAAGTAGACCTATAGCTTTGGAAGTCCAAGGTTGGGCTGACAATGACATATCTCAAATTGCAGAGCTGGTTTTGAGTGATTGGTTCCTCAATGCTGGACAAGGTTGTTTTGGGAGAGTTGGCTTGGCTTTTCAAAATTAGAAGAATGACTATACTCCAAAAGTATTTAGTTGGCTGTAAAGTACTTTGAGATGTCTGGTGGGCTACAACCCACATCCATTGTCTTCTCTGATCAAGCAACAGTTTCCCTGTGGTGGAAGGTGGCAACAGAATTACAAAATGGGGAATAGGGAAACTAAAAGGACCCATAACCCTGTGTAGCATGAACACGCAACCTTATTTTTCCAGCACCTCCCTCAATTTATTAATGACTCCTGTGTTCTTCTGTGCAATTTCCTCACATTTCACATTGGGAAGACTGAATTCATTGCTTTTGGCCTCTATTATGTAGCCACAGGTTCCAAACTATTGAGAAAATAAATCACAACCTTATCAAATCTTTGAAAATATGAGATTGCTTGGTTTCAAGAAAAGTGTTAAGAGGATGAGATATATAGTGCCAAATAAAGGTGAATAAAAGATAAAATATTATCAGTCTGTTCAGCTATACTCCCTTTGTAGAAGGTCAGATAAGCTTCGTCACACATTCAAACATCAGCCATGGTCCGTCAACTATACCAATCAGCTCAAGAAGACTAATTACTCAGTATCTCAGGAAAAGAGACAACCATGAAAGGTCCACCTGAAGTATTCAGGTTATGATACTTGTAATAGAATATGTAGTACAGCAACACAATCAACTGATAATAATGGGTCATATATCAACATTTTCTGAGAAGTCAACAGTTCTTGGCAACCATGTGACTCCAAGTGTAGATATTGTGATTCCAAATAAGCATTTTATTTGAGACCAGAGGTAACAAGATGCCTGAGAACAAAATGTTTCTTTGTTGTAAAAGAACTTTACAATTAGACACATTTCAAAAAGAATTTGCAACCAGGCAAATCATTCACAGGAACATAGCATCCCTACAGTATGGAAGAAGGCTATTTGGCCCAACGGGTCAACACTGCTCCTCTGAAACCATCCTACCCCTACCCACCCTGCTAAGGCTGCTAATCCACTCAACCTACCCTGGATACTATGGATAATTTCCCACGGCCATTGTATCTAAGGTGCCAATCTTTGGACTGTGGGGGCAAACCAAAACACCCAGTGGAAACCTACACAGACACAGGGAGAAGGTGCAAACTCCACACAGACAGTTACCCGAGGATGGAATTAAACCTGGGTCCCTGGTGCTGTGAGGCAACACTGCTAACTACTGAGCGACTGTGCCACCCTAATTCAATTGACAACTGCCTGAAACATAGAACATTACAGCTCAATGTTGAACCAATCTGAAGCCAATCTAACTATACGATTCCATTGTCATCCATATGTTTGTCCAATGACCATTTAAATGCCTTTAAAGTTGGTGAGTCTACTATTCTTGCAGACAGGGCGTTGCACACCCTTACTGCTCTGAGTAAAGAAACTACCTCTGATATCTGTCCTAAATCTATCACCCCTCAGTTTAAAGCAATGTCTGCTCATGCTAGCCATCACCATCTGAGGACAAAGGCTTTCACTGTCCAACCTATCTAATCCTTTGATCATCTTGTATATCTCGATTAAGTCACCTCTTAACATTTTTCTCTCTAACAAAAACAGCCTCAAGTCCCTTAGCCTTTCCTCATAAGATCTTCCCTCCATACCAGGCACCATCCTAGTAAATCTCCTCTGCACCCTTTCCAATGCTGTCACATTCTTCCTATAATGCAGCAACCAGAACTGTACGCAGTACTCCAGGTGCGGATGTACCAGAGTTTTGTACAGCTGCAACATGACCTCATGGCTCTGAATCTCAATGGCTTTACCACTAAAGACTAACACGCTGTGTGCCTTCTTAACAACCCTTCCAATCTATGCACATGGACACCAGGATATTTCTGCTCATCCACATTTCCAAGAATCTTACCATTAGCCCAGAACTCTGCATTCCTGTTACTCCTTCTAAAGTGAATCACCTCACACTTTTCCACATTAAATACTATTTGCCACCTCTCAACCCATCTCTGCAGCTTATCTATGTCCCTCTGTAACCTGCAAAATCCCTCTGCATTGTTCACAACTCCACTAGCTTTAGTGTCATTCACAAATTTACTAACCCATCGTTCTAAGTCCTCATCCAGGACATTTGCAGTGGCCCCAAAATAGATCTTTCAGTTACCATTAGTAACTGAACTCCAAGATGAACATTTCCCATCAACCACTACTCTGTCTTCTTTCAGCTAGCCAATTTCTGATCCAAACCACTAAATCACCCTTGATTCTGCAATAGCCTAAGTGGGGAACTTTTTCAAATGCCTTGCTGATATCCATATACATCACATCAACTGCTTTACCCTCATCAACCTGTTTGGTCACCTTCTCAAAGATTTCAATATGGTTTGTGAGGCACAACCTACCCTTCACAAAACTGTTTTGACTATCCTAATCAAATTATTACTTTTTAGATGATTATAAATCCTATCTCTTATAATCCTTTCCAACACTTCACCCACAAAAGAAGTAAGGTTCACTAGTCTATAATTACCAGGGTTGTCTCTATTCCCCTTCTTGAACAAGCAAACAACATCTGCTATCCTCCAGTTTTCTGGCACTGTTCCTGTAGATAGTGACAACATAAAGATCAAAGCCAAAGGCTCTGCAATCTCCTCCCTAGTTTCCCAGAGAATCCTAGGACAAATCCCATCTGGCCCAGGGGACTTGTCCATTTTCACACTTCCCAGAATTGCTAACACCTCCTCTTTATGAACCTCAATTCCGTCTAGTCTAGTACCCTGTGTATTAGTATTCTCTTCAACAACATTGTCTTTTTCCGGTCTGAATACTGACAAATAAATATTCATTTAGCGCCTCTCCTATTGCGTTGGACTCCATGCACAACTTCCCACTACTGTCCTTGACTGGCCCTAATCTTACACTACTTTCTTTTATTCCTGACATACATATAGAAAGTTTTAGGGTTTTCCTTGATCCTACCTGCCAAAGACTTCTCATGTCCCTTCCTGGCACTTCTTAACTTTCTCTTTAGGTCATAATGATATAAGAAGATTTTTGGGTCTGTACTCTACAGGAAAAATAGAAAATAACTCAGAACCAATCCAAAGACAAAGATTGCAAGTAGAGCTGATCATTCAACTGCTTTGATATGAATCTCTCAAGCGTTGTATAAACAAATGGTGGTTTTGTCTAAAATATGTTGTGTTATTTGGCAGTTCTATCACTTGAACCCAGAAATCTTGATGGAATAGTATTCCCACAAACTTTAACATGCCATTCTGCTAGACTTTCACACATAAATAAATCTACACCTTGAGATCACAGTGTGAATCAGAGTGCATTTTCCCATTTCCAGTCCTGCATTATCTATACTGAGGTACGCTGTGGTTCTGGAAAGAAGAAATGGAGGAAAAGACAAGACATGCAACTTGTGCACTTTGATCATTACATCAGTGTTACACTGACCACAGGCAAACACTCAACTACACAAAATGAAGTAGTCCCAGGAAAGCTTGGGATACTTTACTGAGGCACTCAGACCTGGCTTACAGGCGTTCACCACATTTTCCTCTTTCTCACATCCAAAAAAACACTGATTTCCCCAGATCCAGGAAAGCAGAAAACCTCAATTCAGGTATTTGTATAGTGACAGGTTGGCTCATTTAAACAACAGCAGTGGACTTTGGAGAGTGCAGCAAAATAAAGTTTCAGAAAGGATTATGTTTTCAGTGCATTCATACCTTTTTTTTGCATTATATGATGAACTAAGCTCTAAGGTACAGAGGATTATGTTTTCACATAAGGCCTTCTGCATTGCTTAGTTCTGAACTTTGTTGGAAAATGTTATTGCAATGTAAGTGAAAACCTGATGACCCAAAGTCAAAATGATGTCATTGCTAAGGTGCAGAGCAGGGAATATCTGGCAGGTGTAGGTGCTGAACTGTTGACGAACTTTGGGCTAATGATGAGATGATCCAATTAGATTACCTGATGGCAAGGCCCTTGACTCCTCAAGGGAATAGAAGTGGAAAGGGTTTGGATATTATTGGTAAGGATAAGTCCTAAGTCCTGGGACAGGCCAAGAGGGAACAGATCTGGGAGAATATAGCACCCTGGTGTCTCCAGCAAACAAAAACCAGAGATTGCTGCTTGATAAATGCTGTTTTCAAAATATCAATTTGTGCATATTTATTGAACTCAATAAAGTCATTTTGATAATTAAATCATCCAGTGTCCATACCCAGTGAGCTTAGGAATGGTCAAGATCGCAAAATTTTACAGAAATGGGGATGGGCTCTGTGAGATATTGTGTTATAGGTTACTTTTATTAACTAACAAAATAAAAACAAATTACTGCAGATGCTGGAATCTGAAACCAAAAGAGAAAATGCTGGAAAATCTCAGCAGGTCTGGCAGCATCTGTAAGGAGAGAAAGGGTCAGTTAGACTCGAAATGTCAGCTCTTCTCTCTCCTTACAGATGCTGCCAGACCTGCTGAGATTTTCCAGCATTTTCTCTTTTGGTTACTTTTATTAACTCACTTGCTACACCAGCTCACTATATTAATTAATACTGGTTCCAGTTCATTCATAACCCTTTACTAACCTATTATTTACTATAACATGATTTCGTTCATTCATTCATTCATAAAACCGTGGTTCTGTAGTTCTCTTTTACTATCATAAGATAGGTCAAATTAAAACAACCCTTTCTAATTAAAACAACCCTTTCAACCAATACTGCTTTTCACACCTTCAATTCTTATCAGTCTTTGCTACAAACAGTGTTTAGACCTATTTACATCTGAATAAGTGTCGCATATGGAGAGTAATACCGACTCTGCCATCATGTCTCCATGAAAGATTGTAATATTTATCAGCCCGACCAAACCATCTCTCAGACCTGAATAGATTATACAACACCAAACATTTTCCCCAATTAGTATGTACTTGTTAAATAATTTTTAACTGGGCTGTTATCCCTTTCAGAAACTAACTTCAAAACAGCGCTTAAGTAAAACTGCATGAATGAATGAAACTCACATGGGCAAATAGTAAACAAATCTGAAAACCCAGCTGCAGTAATCAGTTTAATCTCCTTTATTCATTTATTAAGTACAGGTACAATTGCCAACTTATTTAGGGTATATAAGTCTAGTATTTTTTCCAAACATTTGCAAACTTAAAAGACAAAAAGACTAACACCTCTTTATTATGCAAGCAGGCACTCTTAATCTTATGAGGAGTAGCAGCCAGCACTTAGCAGATGTTTTAGCCCATCTCCTGTCTCCCAGGACAGAAGTCCCTCAAACCTTTATCTACTGTAGATGAAACAATGTCACATCAGAGGAATGGAATTTTTAATATATGTAAGAACTGTGTCTAAAGAGGCTTTTGTAAGAACTGTATTTTCGGATTCTATTGTCCCCTCAAATTTGTGCTTCTTGCGGTTGTTGAATAAAGAGGCTATTTTTGCCCCTGACTGATTTTGGTCATTATTTGAACACGATCCCACAGGTAGGTAGCAGCAATGTGTATTATCTATAAGATGCACTGCAGAAATTCACCAAAAGATCCTTAGACAGCACTTTCCAAACCCAAGACCATTTCCACCTAGAAGGATAACGGCAACAAATACATAGCATCACCTGCAGGTTGCCCTCCGAACACACACTATCCTGACATGGAAATACATTGACATTCCTTCAGTGTCACTGAGGTCAAAATCCAGAACTCCCTCCCTAATGTCTGCACCTAGCTCACATGGAATCCACTGCACCACATACACTCTCTCACACAAACACACACACACTCCTACAGACCCATTCACTCACATAGACCCTCATACATAAGTTCTCTCTCATACGCTCGCACATAGACACCCCTACCTCACACCCACACACAAACAGCCTCTCACAGACGTATACCCCATTACACTTATACACATACACACACTCTCTCACAGACACTTACACTCCCTCTCCCACACACACACATACATGCACACACACAAACACGTAAGCTTGTAGGGTGAATTTGTACTTGCAGAATTACATTTTATTTTGCTCAAACATTGCATGAATCCTTGTAAGATTCTGTAAATCCCTTTTTTTAGAAATAAAATCAGTCTGAACATTGGGGCACAGACAGCCTCACACAGGGCACCTCACACCTTCAATGCATTATCTGAGCTAACTATTGTTAAAGTTCACTTGAGACTGTAACTTTAAAAAACGTTCTGGGCTTTACATATGAAAGAACTGAAACCAACACGGTCATTTTAAAACACGAGAGACTTAACAAACAATCCAGATCTTTTTCAATATATATTGTCAGTTGCTTCACACTGTAAACTTTTGCTATAATTTCTGTGTCTGACAATCTTATACTCCACAACCACCTGATGAAGGAGAAGCGTACTGAAAGCTAGTGCTACCAAATATAATGTGGTATTGTGTGATTTTTAACTTTGTTCAGCCCAGTGCAAAACCGGCATCTCCAAATCACATGGAATGCAGTTATTCAAGATATCACAGTGAGGCTCAGCACAAGCTGGAATAACAGTAACAAGCAACTCTTTGTACATTCTTCACTGTTTAAAAGCAGTGTCTATGTTACTCATTTTCAGTCCACAGTCCAAAGCTAAAAACAAAAATTGGTCTGTAATACTATTGCAGGAGACTGGTTTTGATGTCTGTTATAATTATTGTCTTTTATTGATAATTACACCTGTTTGATTTAATTCTTAATAAATGAGCCGATGGTTTTCCACTTGGGGATCCTGCAGCCTTCCAGACTCAATATCAAGTTCAAAAGCTTTAGAATCTGAATACCTTCTACTTTGGTGTCCTTTATCAGCTTTTCCTTCTCCTTAGCACACAATCATTCATTTCCTTCGATTGCCTGACTGGCGTTCTCTCTTTCTCTCTCTGACCTCCATTTGCATGTATCCACTCACTCTTCCCCAGATTCCCCACCCCTACCTCCTGCCCTGTTTCCACCCTTTTCCAAACTACTATCAGTTCTGAAGGAAAGTCACTGGACTCAAAATATTAACTCTGCTTTCTCTCATGAGATCCTGCTAGATCTGCTGAGTTCCTCCTGCAATATCTGTTTTTGTTTCAAATTTCCAACATCTGCAGTTATGTGCTTTATTAGATCACAATAAATGATGTCAGTTCACCTGGACTCAATGTCCCCAGAAAGTGACATTGTTTCATATGCATCAGTTAGCTTCCCTTGTTTCTTTCCTAAGCTACAAAGAACTCTTTGTGCTTTCTCTGCTTTTTAAAAATAGTGTCCATTTTCCTCACTTTCAGTGCACAGTCCACATTGGTCTCTAATATTGTTGCAGGAGACCAGTTTTGATCTGTTATAATAATGTGGTAATTCCACCTGTTTGATTTCACTCTTAATAAGTGTACCTTTGATTTGATATCATGAGACAATAAGTAACACCATGTTCACATAAACAAGTTACAAGATGTACATCACCAACATGTTGTGAAACTACCTGACACAGCCTGATTTGCTTTCCTGTAGAAGGATCCCTAAAACATCATCTGAGCACTACTTGGTTAGGTTGAAAGGAGACTAATTCATATTAACATCAATAATGGCTGTATTTGTGTAAACATATAGTTGACAATCCAGTGTTTGGTTCAAAAGTTTTCAACCTTGGCAGAAGTTAGAGAGGGGAGAAGAGACACAACTCGATTGCAACTATCTAACCTAATCTTTCATCTCCTGTCAACATCACCTCTTCTCGTATCCCCTTGACTAGTTACTGGCTCACAGCTTCACGCTTCAGTGCAGGTTCATAGGTTGCCCATTGTAAAATTGTGTCAAGATTAGAGTGGTGCTGGAAAAGCACAGCAGTCAGGCAGCATCCAAGGAGCAGGAAAATCGACGTTTCGAGCAAAAGTCCTTCATCAGGAATGTCCACCATCTGCAATACCCACCTCTGCCCATTGTAGAATTTAGTTTATTTTTTCAACTATTAGTTGTTTTGTATATTTAATAATCAAGCAGGTGAGCAAAGCTGTGTATTTCTACTCTATTCCTGCTGGGAAGTGAGATTTGCCTATGGCCTCAGGTCAAAAATAAGGTCATGAGTTACTGTTTTACTGCTGTTAGAGGGCACCCATTTGATGGCTTGATTACTGGACAAAGTTGAGGTCATTTCATTGTTTGATTTTCAAAGCAAACACTGTGAAAATTAGCTAATTTTTGGGGAAACTATTTGACCGTTATCAAACTGGTGGCGCCACAGTTTTATGTTGAATTGGCTTAGCTGTTTAATTTAAAATGCGTTGAGGAGAAACAGTCATTTTCTTTTAAGATTCGGAGATGCCGGTGTTGGACTGGGGTGTACAAAGTTAAAAATCACACTATAACCTGGTGTTGTGTGATTTTTAATTTTCTTTTAAGATATGTTATAGGCACACATTATTTAGGAATTAAAATTCACTAATAGCTTTTGTTCAGTCTTGTGATTTGACATATTTCATAAATGCATCTTTTCGTATCACACAATGGTACTTTGTTACCTTATACAATTAGTCTTTAATTACCTATATTATTATTTCTTTTATCAGAATCTACATATTTTTAATTTTTTTGAAAATCAGAAAAATGGACAGTGCTTATTAAAAAGTAAAAATGTTCCAGGAGTTGATTTTAGCTGGGAAAAGCTAGTGAAGCTATGAAACAATATTACTTTTAGGGGACAGTGAGTCCAGATAAATTAGCAACATTTATTACTGGTTCAGGAAAGATCAGTTAGCGACAGCCCTCTGGCTGGTCAGGATACAGTTTAATATGGAGGCTGTTAAGAGTGAAATGGAGCAAAGTAAGGAGATCTTCAGGAGCTGAAATAAATTACTCTAAAACCCAAAGACAACAAGAAAGTCTCTAGGACAAACTAACTCTAAGCCAGTTCACAAAAACATACAAACTAACAAACACACACAAAAGCTTTGTAAGCCAATGAATTATTTACTTTTGTATTATAGTTATCACTTTAAATCAGCTGTGCTGTTATTTCCAACTAATGAGTGTAAGCTGGTTGGTTGAAGTTCAGTTTGCTGGCTTTATCTCAGGGTGAATCTCATGCACAGGCATCCAGGAAGACATGGGATCCCGACTGAGGTATGGACAATGTTAGAAACGAAAATCGCTTCTCAATAATCGCTCTAGACAAATTCAGGAAAACAAAGTTTTATTAACAAGTCAAGTCTGCAGAGTCGGGCACCCTTAAAGAAAAGGCGCGCAGAGGCTTACAAAGTTCTCGTTTAAATACAGTATAAGCTCCTCCCCTCTATAGCTCCAAAGAGCCACGAGGTTCACATTTTAAAAGAAATCATTATTTTAAAGTCTGTAACAAATGTCTCCAGACCCTCCCCTCCCTGGCTCTAATGAGCTATAAGGTTCACATTCCTAAACTGTCACGATACTCCAATTTTCACCCTTATCTCAAAGTCCGCAACAAATGTCTTCAGAGTCGCTAGAGTTGTTGTTTTTCTCACCCCGTAGTCTCATTAGTCAAAGACCTATTCTTCTTTGTCTGTCTAGGGTCTTATCAGCAGATGTTTTCTGCATTAATTTGTAACTGATGTCTTCTCGAGTCGTTTCGCTATCCTCAGTCTTATCAGCCAAGGTCTCATTCTTCCCTGTCTGTGTTCATCAATCAAGGGCCTGTTTGTTCTTACTTTGCAGCTTGAATTGTTAGACACTATTCTACTTTTAAATATATAAAATGTTAAAATGTTCTAAAGGAAACACAAGCTTTGTCTTTTCTGTGGTTTCTAAAGGAAACACAAGCTTTGTCTTTTCTGTGCTTCAGGCACATCTTAAAGTTCAAACCAAAATCACTTCTCACATCCAGCATTCCCTAAAAATACCAGTCTTTCCTTTCACCCGAACAGGAATATACATAAAGAAACATTAATCACAATATTTCAGCATCAAAACTCACAAAGAACTGACCCGAAAAGAACGATCTTTGTTTTATTGTTTGGTTTGATCTGTTTGGTGTGGGCAGACTGTTAACTTCAGGAACGATGGTCACGCCTACATTGAATCTCTGTGGAAATGTTCCATTTACCAAGTATCCAGTGAGTACCCAAGGTGCAGTGATAGGAACTATTGTTTCTG
>NC_057728.1:16610628-16630497 GCF_004010195.1 Chiloscyllium plagiosum
TAAAATGTTCTAAAGGAAACACAAGCTTTGCACATCTACTTTTGAGTATATAAAATGTTCTAAAGGAAACACAAGCTTTGTCTTTTCTGTGGTTCAGGCACATCTTAAAGTTCAAACCAAAATCACTTCTCACAACAACGAGGTCGAATGAGAAAATACTCAAGATTATTAACAAAATTTTACAAAGTAAAAATGCTACTTGGGAGAAGTGTGCACCATTATTTCCATGACCAGAAAAACGAGGGAATTGAAGGTAACAGCCCAGAGAGTCGCATCGTTCTTCAAACATAACCTTGAAGAAATTCCAGACATTGTACATCTGGGCCTGGCTTCAAACAGGAAACTAAGTAAACAGGCCAAAACCAGATATTATATTATATGGTAGTCATAACAATTGAAGACGTTTATAGAGTCATAGAGTCATAAAGATGTACAGCATGGAAACAGACCCTTCGGTCCAACCCGTCCATGCCGAAGTTTAAAGAAAAATATTATAAACAACCAGCTGTTTAGGTGTTAGAAAGTCTGGTAGAACAGTCTGGTCAGATGCTCAGAAATTGTGCCAGATCATCTATTGATGAATTAGCCACCTGAGACAGACCCTGGCCTGTAGGGCCTCTAAGTGAACAGTATCATTGTGAGTGTGTAACTATTGGTTAGGCATAGAGTCATAGAGACGTACAGCCTATTGGGAGCAGACTGTTCGGTCCAACTCATCTGTGCTGACCATACATCCTAACCGAATCTAGTCCCATTTGCCAACACTTGGCCCATACCCCTCTAAACCCTTCCCAATTTTATACTGTGAGAAACGAACCCACTTAATCAATAATTTTCAGTCCGAGTCAAAGAGTTCCAAAGCAGCACATTTATTCAAACGTCTTGCAAGGTGGGTGACTCTATGAGGAGAGACACACCCAACAGTAAAATACAGAGCTTTTTATACTTTTCTGAGGGGTCTCTCGACACCCCTACACTGAGCAATAAACCTATCATCAGTGTCTATTTCATTCTATCCCCTTATTTGGTTATTACTTGCATCCATTATTCCTTCATTTGGTAATTTCCTGCACCCAAGCCTAAGCCTATCATACTTATTAATTACCTCACTTGTTTTTCTTTAAACTTGCCTTATTTAGCTGTCCTTGTTCGTTACAGCCTTCCTGTTATTTTGTCCAGTTCCTCTTATCTTATCTAACCTTCTGACTTCTGAGATCATCCTTTACTATCTTGATAGTCCAAAAAGCAGACCTACAAACTATGAGCTTATTGCAAAATGCCCCTGCTGCTTTTTTTGTGTGGTCAGCTACAACACTCAAAGTAATTTCTTAGCTTAAAACTATTTCTTAAAAGACCCTTTATATTTGTTAAAATCAACATACACCTGACAACCTGAAGTTTATCTCTCTCAATACCCAACCAGATGCGTTTTAAACCAACTGCCACCACTTCCTCTGGCAGCTCATTCCATACATGCACTATGCTCTGCATGAAAAATTTGCCCTTTTGGTCCCTTTTAAATCTTTCCCCTCTCACCCTAAACCAATGCACTGTGGTTCTGGATTCCCCCACCTCACCCCCACAACCCAGGGAAAAGACCTTGTCTATTTACCCTATTCATGCCCATGATGATTTTATAAATCTCTGTAAGGTCACCCCTCAGCCTCTGACGCTCCAGGGAAAACAGTCCCAGCCTATTCAGCCTCTCCCTGAAGCTCAAATCGTCCAACCCTGGCAACATCCTTGTAAATCTTTTCTGAACCCTTTCAAGTTTCACAACATCCTTCAGAAAGGAGGGGGATCAGAACTGCACACAATATTCCAGAAGTGGTCTAACCAATGTCCAGTACATAATAAAGATGTTCCACATTGAGTGGTGTTATATGCAAGTTGTGTGCCATTGATATCTGGGTCAAATCTTTAGATCCAACAGTGGGAGGGTAGTTGCAAAATTATCCAGTACACTAAGGACTGTGTAATTAGTGTAGCACTAATGTTAACTACATCACTCTATAGTTAATATCAGTATATCAGTGAAGAATCAAAAGGATTGTGAAAACTAACTCATCGAGTTTTGTGGTACAGGCCTGTATTCTTGTTTCTCTTCACTCATAATATTTGTGTTTTATCTGTTTGTTTTTGTTTGTGTCTCTGCGCAGGAATTTTCAAAGGCGCAAATCTTAAGCTTCATAAGTTAGAAATCCTGCTTTTTTCCTGACCTGTTAAAGTTAAGAAAGTTACAAAAAATGGGGTTTGATTTTATTGTTACTGATGTGGTATGTTCGCCTTTCTCATGGGTAGCAGTCAGTCGGAGCCAAATTGGGAATTAAGGTGGCTTGGTTGAATCTTCCCAATTGTCACAAGTCCAGGAATTGTTGAGCTTGATGTCCAGTGCATAACCCTGTGGGTTGTGAAACTTAAAAAGATGGCCTTATAAGAATTATCAAGGTCAGCGGAGCGATATCATCTAATTCCTAGTAATCACGAGATATTTTCTGATGAGAATTCTTATAGTTAGTGCAGACTCACCATATTTCTCTAGAGAACTAATAAAGACCTTCTGAAAGATGGTACGACCCCTTCAAAGTTAGTTCCGTCTTCAAGAACCAGTTAGGTTGCATCCTGAGCAGGTTACTGTCTCTTTCTGAAACTCATTCTTGGAAAGATTTATTATTAAGACAGCTTATTATAATTAAATAAATAAGGCTTCTAATTGTGTTGCATATTTTTCCCAATGTGTTTTTATATATTAATAATCTACACCATTGGGTTACAATGGGTTATAATTTTGTTCACATGTATTTGTAATGTAGCTGGAGGAATTTTAAACTGAATGGCATGACATGGCAGTAAAACAATCCATGTTGGAAATCACAGCAGGTCAGGCAGCATCTGTGGAGACAGAGCAAGTTAATGTTTCAAGTCTAGATGTGATTTCCAGCATTTTGTGCTTTCAGTTTTCAGATTCCAGCATTGCTCCTATATTATTACAATCCATGTGGTGTAACAAGAGTTGATATGTCTTTAGTCTTGATGTCAATGGTACTTACCAGTCCACCTTCAATTCATCAATCTTGAAAGAGGAAATGCGACAAGCTGACCAATGCTAATGACATTGCAACACAAGCAGGACAATGAGCAGTTTGAGCAAAAATGGTGTAACAAGACTCATGTACGATTGCAAGGACAAAAGGACCACAGGCTATGTACCTGCTTGTAATTAGATATTATCATTAAGTATAGGTCCCCCAAAAAACCAATCGGAAGCTGTAATTCATGTGGTCACTTATAACTGGCAAAACTGACCAATAGCATTGGAAATGTAGAAAAAAAACCACAAGTACAAGCTACCAGTAGAGAGATCTCCTGGCATGTTTGCCTCCCTGCCGGTGTGATTATCGTCACTTGAAGCTTGACTGAAGACTGAAGGTGCATTAAGTGATTATTTAGTCAATCCACCTTTTCAAGGAATGAATAAGACACTGCCAAATCCTGTCAACCCAATCTGGGATGGACAATAATTCTGAAGGGGGAATCTCAGCATATAAATGGGGGAGACAATAGTTCATTGGAGGATATTAGTTACTATCAGGAGTCAGGAGTCATCAGTGATTACAAACTCCCTGACTTTGCTGGGGTGGGGGTTACAATACAACATGGTGGTTAGCATGACAGAAGATCTGCTGAAGGTGAGATTCTGTTGCTTGTATTAGTCTGATCAGGATGTTGTAGTACACCCCAAACATAAATTGCTGCACAAGGCTTGAATGGTGCACAACTCGAGGGAAGGAGGGAATGTGATGTATTCTGAAAAGCTGAGAGAGCAGCAGCAGTCTTTTCATGATGAAGTTGAAGACATTGAGTTGGAGGAACATCATCTTCGATATGATAGAGTATTGGGCACAACAAGCCAGACAGGACTTAACAGAGATCGTGTGGATGCTTGAAATCTGAAATAAAAGCAAAACGTACTGGAGGAACTTGGTAAGCCTGGCAGCATCTGTGGGGAGAGAAAGAGTGTTAACATTTTAAGTCTTGAGTTCTGAAGAAGAGTCAGAAGAGCTGTATTGGTGTCCCTGAGTATATAGTGCCCTTGCTGCCGCGTGACCACAATCGTTGCTGGTAGAAGTGTATTGTAAATTGATCAAAGATGTGCCATGAATGCTCACAGAGATTGGCACATGTTGATTAGATTAGATTACTTACAGTGTGGAAACAGGCCCTTCGGCCCAACAAGTCCACACCGACCCGCAACCCACCCAGACCCATTCTCCTACATTTACCCCTTCACCTAACACTAAGGGCAATTTAGCATGGCCAATCCACCTAACCTGCACATTTTTGGATTGTGGGAGGAAACCGGAGTACCCAGAGGGAACCCACCCAGACACGGGGAGAATGTGCAAACTCCACACAGTCAGTCGCCTGAGGCGGGAATTGAACCCGGGTCTCTGGCGCTGTGAGGCAGCACTGCTAACCACTGTGCCATCGTGCCGCCCATTAATACTAATATCTGCAGATGTGGGGTGAATATGGCCCATTGAGTGTGCCCAAGATGCTGGCATGCAGTGTTCATCATGGAAATTGTTTGGAGCAAGTGGTGAATTGATTGTGTCAAGAACTTGCTCTGGTTTCCATGCCAAGATTTCCATGGTTTGTTAAGGTGACTGTGTTAAGGTCATAACCAGTGATTGGTTGGGCAATTAATAAGGTGTTTAACAAGCGGTGAGCATTAATTGGGAACTTGCTGTTGCATAGCGAGAATCTTGCCGTGCCGCTTGAAAAAGGTGTACAAGGTGTTGGGGAATGATCTCAACATCAAGTGGAACTCATCAAAGATCTCACCTGATTCTACCATTCGTGCCACCTTAGCCTATGCCAATCAGACTCTTTTAGAATTCAATCTGAATGATTACATTTGAAACTTATATGTTCTCAACTACTTCCTGTAAAACTTGCAGATAGAATCTGTCTGATCTTGTACAGTTGTTACCCTTTAGTGTCATTATTTCCTTCACGACTGTTATTTTGCATGAGCCATTTTTGTCGAGTTCCTACCCCGATTTAACATTTGTATTTCTTTTGGAGTGCCTGGCACATTAACTTCTTCTTCCACTCCACTGAAGCAAAGCGATTCTTCAGCATGTCCAAAATTTCCTCATTTTCATTGCAATCTCAGCATTTTTAGTTTTCAAGGGACCAACAATGGTCCTGGCCATCCACTTTTTCCTAATGTTGCTGCGGTATGATTATTAAATGATTATGTCGTGTAATAAAATATGTAAAGTAAGAAACGGTAGTTTCTTTGGGAAAAAGAGTCGATTACATTAAATATAAAACTAAACATCATGCAGGTTGAATAACTGACTTACATTCTACCTCTCAATAACAATGAAGTTACAAACATGGTTGTAATGTAGGAATTACAGCCGCCAATTTGTACATAGTGAACTCGCAAAAATAGCGATCTGAAAATAATTATGTAATTTGTTTTGTGATGTTAGTTAAAGGATAAATACTGACAGGTCAAACAAAAGCAAACTGCTGTGAAAGCTTAAGATTTTAAATAAAATGGAAAGTGCTGGAGAAACTCAACAGGTCTGGCAGTATTACTAGAGAGAGAAACACTGAGTTCAGTATTACTTCTTCAGAACTGGAGAAATGGAAAAGTGTTGTGTTTCATGCTGTTGAAAAAGGTGGGAATGAGCAATTGGAACAGCAGTGTAAGAGACAATGCAAAGAAGCTCATATATACTTTCAGAGTCATATGTAGAATAATTTCAATTTTATATTTTGTTATTTTTGTGTTATTAAGAGCCATCAGCGGTATAGGAATAAGAATAAATCATTAACCCTTGGACGATTTATGAAATCCTTTAACCATCTAAAGTCTTTAATTAGTATCATTTCTTAATGTTTATGTTCAAGAGATACAAGTCTAGTCAGTTCAAGCTGTGCTTATAAACTGGCCCTATTAATTCCCAGTTTCATGATGGGCATTCTGCTTCACCTTCCACTCTTTGAACGTCAGCGATATCCTCCCTGTGGTGTGCTGACTATAAATCTGGACTCCAGACATGCTCCAGTCCAAATTGTGCATAAATGAAATGTTTAACTAAAAAGTATTTTCTTTGTTCAGGCCTGGTTATTTCCTCTTAAAGTTGACAAATCATTTGCTCACAATGGAAAAACAATTGAACTTCAGGAAACAGTAAAATTTAGAAATTATGTTGTAGGATAGGTTAGGATTTAGTTACAAATTAGAATTTGAGCTGAATCCTTGTGGCAGCCCTGAAGCAATGACCTTTTGTGTCGTGAATGCCACTTAGTGACAAATAATTCCAAGTCAATTAATCATTAACTATTGGGCAAGCCGCAAAACTATTGCTGTGAATTGATACATTTTTGGCTGCAGGAAATAAACTACTCTGGTATGCAGCTGTGCCTGCTGAAGCGAAATTTGCTTGTCTAGAGAAAGTTCATGCTAATTAAAAATTATTATTTAAACCATTATAGCACATTGAGAAAGTGTGATATCACCCTCCTGTTGTTTTATTAACCCATCTCAGTCAGTTGCAGCAAATATTTTTATTTCTTCTTAGTGTACAGCTATCATACTTTAATTAGTTTATTGTGCTAGTCAACATTAAGAAGCCAATTATAAAATTTACTGAAGTGAAAGAGAAATTTTATTATCTATTAATCCTCAGAACATTCATAAAAATATGACACCAAACACAGATGCACAAACATAGTTAATTAGTTTAAACAGGAGAATAGGTCTGGCACAGACAGGGAAAATAAAGTCTGTGCAGTTGAAAAGTCTTTAAAGTCCTTGAAGTGTCAGATTTTTAACCTGAGACCACGATATTTTTATTCATTCATTATACGTAGGCATCACTGGCATTTATTGTCCATCCATACCTTCCCTTGAGAGAGGAGGTTCTATGATTTTGGCGAAGTGACAGTGAGGGAGTAACAACATCTTTGCAAGGATGGTGAGTGCCTTAGAACAGAAGAACATAAGAAATAGGAGCAGGGGTGTGGTGGAATAGACTCCACTTGTTCCAATCGAGCAGGTTATTTTGTCCTGGATGGTGTCAAGCTCCTTGAGTATTGGTTGAGCTGCACTCATCCGAATAAGTAGAGTCTATTCCATCACACTCCAGGTTTAGGGGAGAGGAGGAGAACTTCTTCAAGGTAGGCAACCTTGGAAGAGGCTTTGCAGTCAGGTTGAAATCAACTGGGAGAAAGCGAGGTCTGCAGACGCTGGAGATCAGAGTCAAGAGTGCGTTGTTGGCACAAATGTTACTTGCCACTTTTCAGCCCAAGTCCAGATAGCGTCAAGGTCTTGCTGCAATTGGACATAGACTGTTTCAGTATCTGAGGAGTTTTGCATAATGCTTAATACTGCGCAGTCATGAGCAAACATCCTAACTTCTAACTTTATGATGGAGTTGTTTAATTGTTGACTGGTATCTTGAGCAGTGGCAAAATGTGTAGATGTTTTTGAGTTGTCGGTGGTTGGTAGTTTCTCCTATTTACTTTCAAACAGAGGGTGCCATTTTCAAGACAGGGAAACTTTCAACTTTTTTTGTTATAAATTCATTTTTCATTCTTTCCACTCTGCTGCCTAAAAGCAGCTACCGAAATATGATTTCATTATACATTCATGAGTCTGGCCTCTATTTTGTTTCCAAACTTAACTGTTATGGGCAACATTTGATGTCCAATTTACCACTCAATTGTGAATTAAAACAGGAGATGGGAAATTCTTGGCACTGACACTGTTGTTTGATTTCAATGTCTTGAGATAAAATGCTAATTTCAGTGAAGACAGATTCATTTATTCCACATTAGTCTTCTGGACATGCCTCAATCTGTGGTTAGATAATTACAGTGCATTTTAAATCAGTATTTGTCCATTTTTAAAGAAGAAAACATTTTCGTCCATAAGGATTTCAGGTATTAAAATAAGATAAATTTAATAATTCACATTTGCCATGATTGTTAAAAAAAACTAATCAATTGTTTGGTGTAATTTACTGTTTAGCCTAATGAATTATTCTCCTCTCCATACCTGTAAATCATAGCCTGGTCTGCCACCAGTGGAGAGTTTCTCTGTTTCCAAGACCATTCACAATGACACTAACAGATTTTATGAGCTGGCTATTTATTATTGTGAGCTTGATTACCAGAGATGTACAGCCTTTGGCCACTATCATTAAAATTAACGTAACTAAAGACAGGATATAATAACTTCTATTTCACTGTATTCATGGCAGCTGTCTGGTGGTGAAGATAATAATAATACATAGGGAATGTATTAGTGTCGTACATTTCAAGATCAAGAGACAGACAGGTCTTTCACTCTGTTTTAATTTTTGTTGTATTATGCTTTCATGAAGATTGGATGATATTACAATAATCCATTATTTCTTTATTCCACCAAGTCGGACTTTATGCCACAACTATGTTGATTAAAAAAATCCAACCTATCATGCCTGCTTCTGCTCTTGCTCCTTCCCATCACTCACAATAGCACGATCAGTTCCCCCTTGTTCTCACTCTTCATCCCACCAACCTCCGTATTCAAAGGATCATTTTCCACCATTTCAGACAGTACCAGCACAACACCACCACTAAACACATTTTCCCCTCACCTGCCCATCAGGGTTTTACGAGCATCGTTCCTCGACCACCAGCACCAACCACCCCTCCATGGCAGCTTCCCAGGTGATTACAGAAGGTGCAATACCTGCCCCTTCACCTCCTCTCTGTTCACCATGCAAGTGAAGCATCACTTCACCTGTACCTCCTCCAATCTTGTGTAATGTATTCACCGCACCCAATGTGGCCTACTCTACATTGGAGAAACCAAATGCAGGCTGGGTGACCACTTTGCAGAACACCTCCAGTTTGTACTCAAGCATAACCCAACATCCCGTAGCTGGTCATTTTAACACAGTGTCCTGCTCGCATGCCCACTTGTCTGTCCTCTATCCTTTGGTCTCTATCCAATTGTCTGTCCTCAGCATGCTACAATGCTGCAGCAAGTCACAGAGCAAACTGGATGGGAAACATCTTCAAACTAGGGCAGTTTACAGTCTTCTGGGATCAATATTGAGTTCAATATCTTTAAATTGTGAACCCATTCCTTCCCTTTCTTTTTGTTTTACTTGTTACATTCTCTGTCACCAATTCCTCTCTTCCCTCCTCTACACCCCAGTGAGATTTTCTGTTCTTTCCAGTCTGTCAGTTAGATACACCAATATTCTACCATTCTCACATTCTGATCACTTAATTTACTGTATTAACATCCTTCCTCCCCCAGCATCTAACCCCCATCCCCCTCTCACTATTGCATAAATGCTTCCCCCTTCATACTTCACTTCAGCTCTGATGAAGAGCCATCTGGAGTCTAAACATTAGCTTGCTCTCTCTCCATGGATGCTGCCTGACTTACTGTGATCTCCAGCACTTTTTGTTTTCAGTACAGATTTCAGAATCTGTCATCACGAGTATGGTGCTGGGAAAGCACAGCAGGTCAGGCAGCATCCGAGGAGCAGGAGAATCAACGTTTCACGCATAAGCCCTTCATCAGGAATGAGGCTTGTGGTCCGGGGCTGAGAGATAAATGGGGGGGTGAAGGTGGTAGGGTTGTGGGGGTGAAGTTCAGAGAGGGGGGTGGAGCAGATAGATGGGAAAGGTGATGGACAGGTCAGGAGGGTGGTGCCAAGTTGGAGGCTTGGGACTGGGAATAATGTGGGGAGAGGGGAAATGAGGAAGCTGTTGAAATCCACATTGATCCCGAGTGGTTGCAAGGTCCCAAGGCGGAATATGAGGCGTTCTTCCTCCAAGTGTTGAGTGGTAATTGTTTGGCAGTGGAGGAGGCCCAAGACCTGCATGCCCTTGACAGAGTGGGAGGGGGAGTTGAAGTGTTAGCCACGGGGCAATGGAGTTGGTTGGTGCGGGTGTTTCAGAGATGTTCTCCGAAACGATCTGCAAGTAAGCATTCTGTCTACCCGATGTACAGGAGACCACATCGGTTGCAATGGATACAGTAGATGACATTGGTGGAGGTACAGGTAAATTTCTGTTAGATGTGGAAGGATCCTTTAGGGCCTTGGACGGAGGTGAGAGGAGTGGTGTGGGCACAGGTTTTGTGCTTCCTGAGGTGGGAGGGGAAAGTGTCGGGAGTGGGGTGTGGGCAGGTGGGAGGGGGCGCGGATCTGATGAGGGAGTTGCGGAGGGAATGGTCTCTCTGGAGTGCTGATAGGGGTGGGGGGTGGAATATATCACTGGTGGTGGGGTCCACCTGTAGGATGCGGAAGTGGCAGAGGATGATGCGATGTATACGGAGATTGATGGGATGGAAGGCGAGGACGAGAGGGGGTTCCTATCCTTGTTATGCAGTCCTCGCTTTCTACTAGATTCCAGCATCTACAGTAATTTGCTCCTACCTTGATTAAAAAAATGTTCTGCAAATAACACAAGATGTTTGGAACATTTAACTGATTTGTATGTAAGAAAAAATCAAAAAGTATGTTTAAAAAATTGGAATCAATTACCTTTTATTTCCTGGTACCTGAAGCATGTTTTATGTGCCAAGTGTGTATGGACTGGCAAATGTATAAGTGGTTTTCACCAGTTTCTTCATCTCCACTCCCCCCACCTTGTCCCGTTCCAACCTTCTAACTCGGCACTGCCCTCATGACTTGTCCTACCTGTCCATCTTCCTTCCCATCTATCTGTTTCACCCTCCTCCCCGACCTATCATCATCATCACCCCCAGCTTCATCTACCTACTGCATTCTCAGCTACTTTCCCCCTAGCCCCACCCCCTTCCCATTTATCTCTCAGCTCCCTTGGCCCACAAGCCTCATTCCTGATGAGGGGCTTATGCCCGAAACATCGATTCTTCAGTTCCTTGGATGCTGCTGTGCTTTTCCAGCACCATACTCTTGATTCTGATCTCCAGCATCTGCAGTCCTCACTTTCTCCTGGCAAATGTATATGTTAAGTGATGCTTTGTTTATGAAATAATTTCTTACTCTACTACACTACTTCCTTTCAATGTGATTCAACATGTGGACTTCCATTGAAAAGAATTTTTAAAATCCTTTAAGTATATCTTTTGATTGCTTTGGTCAAAAACATTCCTCATTATTACATATGTGATCTTCCAATTGGAGATATTTTGACATTTACTTGATACACACCTAATTTTCAACATGGATTGGTAAAAGTAAGCTCATCTAGAAGCAGATCCACATTTCTTTGCCAAGCAGCAGTTTTTGGAGATCAGGTGACACAGGTTGTATTTATCAAAACAAAACTTCATTGTTGCAAATACACTGGAAACACAATGTATGGAATGCAGATTGTTATGTTCCCATTGCTGAGAAAATACTCGTTAATTAGATATGTTATCAATTGGCGCCTCCTTGAATCTGGTTTCGCTGGGAAAACAGAAGATTAATTGTGGAGAACCAAGAAAGATGAACTCAAACACCACAAAATTGTCTGGACATTGAATTCTGAAAAAGAACATGTGGTATGCCTTTTTTAATGTGTTAATTTTGTCAAATTTCATAGACAGCTTCTCTCCATGAAGCCTAATAGATTTTTCTCATGCTATTGTACAAAATTTGTCTCAATAACTACTTGCAGTACCTCTCTGGCTTTCTTGCCTGATGCTAGCCTGATGTTCCCATTTGCCGTTGCAGAGAGAATGGGCCATTGCCATTATTCTGGAATGGCCTGGTATCCCTGACACCTTTAAAAGGCCACTGAGCTCTCGGAGAAGCATTGTCAGTTGGAGCTGCTCTGGACTGTCTGTGACACTTGCTTTGATGCATGTGGGTATTCTGATACCCAGCTTCATGGGCAGGTACCTGGAGATCCTTGTGCATTGGATGGTGCACAGGAGTGCTGTCCTCTTTTCCCAGGATTTAGAGAGGAGGCAACAACCCCGCCAGCCCACTAGCCTGGGTCTGACTTTGCTGCTTGGTCTGACATTGCCACCTAGGTCAGTGCACTCTCAGCATCTGGAGGAATGCCCAGGAAAGTAGGGGGATTCAATTATCTTCTTGAATCCACCACATATAAACCACCACCTGGTTTTTGTTACTTTATTCTCACTCTATGTCTGCTACTAAGCCACCTCCTACCAAGGCTAATGTCCTACCAATCTCAATGCTAAAGCAATATCTTCCCTCACTCTTTTGTCACCCACTTCAACCCCCTCACCACTAACCTGGCATGCCCTCTGTGCTATCAGCTCACTCACTTGCCACAATTCACCACTTTTTCCGAACCAGTACTAACAGCTGTGCCAGTCACGTTCACCTCTCCTAGTATCTCCCTTTCTCTCATTATAATCAAAAACAACCCAATCAGGCAAGAAAGAGCCAGGAGGGATGGTAATCCGGCTGGCTCACCATTTATAAGGAGAGGATCCTGACCCTGAAGCTCCAAGTGACTGACTGACTATAGATTGGTATTGGAGGTTGCCTCTTACTCACTTTGAGGAGAAAGTGAGGTCTGCAGATGCTGGAGATCAGAGCTGAAAATGCGTTGCTGGAAAAGCGCAGCAGGTCAGGCAGCATCCAGGGAACAGGAGAATCGACGTTTCGGGCATAAGCCTGAAGAAGGGCTTATGCCTGAAACGTCGATTCTCTTACTTACTTTGCCAGGATCCCCCAATTGAAAGCCATTTCCCTCGACTGGACTGAGGATTGCTGACAAACACAATAAGCCTCCTGTGTTTTTGTATCTGTGCTAAATGCCATGGCAGGACAGAAATATTGCAAGCCTGGAAACTATGGCTGTGATAAAAGTGATAAAAGTCAAGGGAAGCAGAGATACTGTGAGCATCCTGGTAGGTTCAGTGAGTGAGCACTAATAACCCTGAGATGCAGGCTGGACCACTCTGTGATCTGTGAGTCTATCCCTGCATGTGAAGTGTCCATTCAGCAGCATTGCAATGATAATTGCTGGGGCAGCTTTAAAGTGCAGATGCATCCTGTACATAGATTGGAGACATGCTATGGTGCTGCAGAGACTGACAGTGTCTGATGCCAAGGTCTGCAGACGTGTGCTGTGCACGGTCTCTCCCCATGGAGCATACCTTGAGATGCCAGTATTGGGTGTCAAAGATGCAGCTCTGTGTAGAAGGAATCAAAAGTCGGGACAGAAACATGTGCAACTAAGCACGTGCACAACTGCACCTGGTTCCAGCTAAGTGAGAAAACAGGAAGCTCGAAACCACACTCAACCGATATTGTGAGAGCTTAAGGCAGATGACCCATTAAGGGACTATATGTTGATAACGCTTGAAATCAAGATTTGATTGGTCAATAAGAGGAGTGACAATTTGTACATAAAAGTGTGATTGTAATCGCTGAAAGGCAGACTCACGAGGCTAGGGTTCTGTGACTCTGCTGGTTGACTCTCCTTACATGCAAGGAATAAAGGAAGCTGTGTGAGGTATACTCCTGATGCCAAGGTCTGCAGATGTGTGGTGTGAGCGCTCTCTTCCCATGGAATGTACCCTGAGATGCCAGTACTGGGTGTCCAAGATGCAGGTCTGGAGGATCAAGTAGTGAGCCGGAGCTGCTGTGTACCTCCATAGGCATCCAATTCTCAGCATCTAGTTTCCTCATGGTGGATCATAGGATAGGAGGCTACATATTAATAAGGTAAGATCTGCAATTAATCCAGATGACAACAAGCAAAAATCTCTTTTATAGGCATCTCATTACTGCCTTGCAAGATCCTCAGCTCCACTGGAACTCTATTAGAAAATTCAGCTCATTGTTCCTGACCTCATTATAGACCTTATTAAACTTCTCACGTGATTTTCCTAGAATTCTTGCTATAGCTAATGTTCAGATCCTGATAAGATTACACTCATTAATTTAAGGTACTATTCTGTTGGGTTATATTTTTTGATTCTCTTTTGCTTGGGTGCACAATTTCTGGAGAAACCCTACAAAATGTAGATACCATGGAAAATACATATCACTCTTTGTGTGCATTAGGTAACCTTTCCTTAGGCTTAATATAGAATTTAATCCTCTTTTGCTTGCTTGGCAGGATCTAACCATAACGCCAAATAGAGAGTAGTTTTATTAAATGTTGAAACATGGTCACAGGGTCAAATGGCCTAAGTGGTTTGGGGATTGCCAAATAAGCACCTTTTGGTAGAATAGTGATAAATGTGATTCTATTGCTTTCTGCCTTAATAAATCTCCTATCATAGAATACCCTACAATGTAGAAGCAGGCCATTCGGCCCATCAAATCCACACTGATTCTCCAAAGTGGAACATTCCACCCAGACCACACTGCCCTAACCCCACAGTTCTTCACGGCTAATCCACCTAGCCCTACACATTCCTGGACACAATGGGCAATTTAGCATGATCAATTCAACTAACCTGCACATCTTTGGACTGTGGGAAGAAACCAGAGCACTTGGAGGGAACCCACTCAGGCACAGGGAGAATGTGCAAGTTCCACACTGATAGTCACCCAAGGATGGACGTGAACCTGGGTCCCTGGTGCTGACCACTGTGCCACCATGTTAGCTGTAAGATCAATAATGTTTGCATGTGAGGTTCCTCCAGGCAAAGGGTGGCAGGTTTAAGTGGCTGAGGGGTGTGAAATTCCATAAATGTAATATCAAATCAGGATCCAGACATCATTTGGACTCTTCCGGTGATTACGGGAGTAGGCTTGAAGATAAATAGGGAAAACTTCAGAAATTTGAAAAATAAAGCAACTAAGAAACTTCAAAAGCTAGTGGAAATACTAATTTAAATCTCAGTTTTCATAAACAGAGCACCCATTTTCTGACCTGCCATTAACTCACTGGAGTTACTGAGGCAAATGCACAGCATTGAGTGTTTCTGAGAAGGTGACAAGTCGGGCAGGCTTTAATCAGTGAAACTGATGAACTCCAGCCGGGGGCAGACTGCCAATCAGGGCTCTCCTTCTCAAGAGACTGCTATCGCTCTTTGACAGATGACTGCCAACTTCTTGGGAACTCTAGCATTTCAATCATCTTCAGTTGCACTGCTCCCAGTCTTCACCACAGCATGGGATGACATATGCAGCTCTACATTGCATCACTGACGAGGCTCAATAGGAGAAGCAACTCTGGGACAATACGTGCAAGCAGCAGGATCAACAGCATTTCATTATGTTCATTCTCATGGAGCTGGTGAACATTTACTGGTGACTCACTTGTGCCCCTATAAATAGACGTAGACTGTGTTCGGAAGTGTATGTCTGTAATGTGTCACTCCGTATAAAATCATGTAAGAATTGATTCTAGCTCTGTTCCTGCACCAGCTGTCTCTCTGGATTATAGGCAGGCAGGCAGGCAGTCCCTTGAGACCGAGAATGACTTGCTGGAGTGTAACATGCAAATGGAGGACCATTGTCTAAAAAGTGAAATTGAAAACTATGAAAAACATTTCTCAGTTGGAAGATTAAAGTCCTACTGGCTGTTTTGGAAGGTGGCAGAAACAAATGGTTAAAGAATCATTACCCCCTGAGATTGGCAGAATATGAGCCATATTACTAATGGAAGAATGAAGTGGATATGTGGGCTTAGGTTATGGGCTTATCAAAATAATGAAAAAAAACTAAGGACTTTGTGTTGTCACTTTCATCAATGGATGCCCATTAGTTGGATAGTGTTGGAGCTAAGAAAGTTTTAATAAACTTTGATTAAATCTACAAAAAAAATTAAAAGAAAGGTATGATACAAAAAATGCCTATCATGCATGGTCAGACTTGGATAGATTTGAATACAAATCATTACTATGCAAGAAGACATGACAAACCAGATGGCATGAATGAAGAAATTCAATTGGGGAAATCCTGATTTTTAATAAATATTTAAATTGAAAAGGAATTCTGGAGAAAAATAGTCATTTCCTTAAGTCTACATGGAACAGTTGAGAGATCCTTTGGTGACACAAAAACTGGAGGACTTGGAAAGATTAAAGGCAGGTAAAATGAGGATGAAAGTACTTTTGATAGATCTGGCTATTTCAGCAGAAGACAACATTGCAGCGGCAATAATAATTGAATAAATCCCCGAAATACAGAAGGTGTAACTGGAAGTATCATTATATGGTGAATTGCTAAAAGTGATTGAAATGTTGAAAAGTGAGGAGAATTTGATGGAAGAAGATGATGATAATGATGAACCTGAACAAGTTATACTGGTGCCAGGGATATTTAGTCAGGGAGATTTTCTCTGGAGCATCGGAGGCTAAGGGGTGACCTTGTAGAGGTTTACGAAATTATGAGGGACATGAATAGGGTAAATAGGCAAAGTCTTTTCCCTGGGGTTGGGGAGTCCAGAACTAGAGGGCATGGGTTTAGGGTGAGAGGGGAAATATATAAAAGAGACCTAAGGGGCAACTTTTTCACACAGAGGGTGGTATGTGTATGGAATGAGCTGCCAGAGGAAGTGGTGGAGGCTGGTACAATTGCAACATTTAAGAGACATTTGGATGGGTATATGAATTGGAAAGGTTTGGAGGGATATGGGCCGGGTGCTGGCAGGTGGGGCTAGATTGGATTGGATTGTTATCTGGTTGGCATGGACGGGTTGGACCGAAGGGTCTGTTTCCATGCTGTACATCTCTATGACACTATGACTGTATTTGGCCACCCACCCACTTTTTTATTGTACAAGTTTTTTTTTAAAACTTGAAGACCTTTTGCTTGAGGCAGTTATAATCAAACTGCTCCTAAAGCCCATCCAAGCCCAGTCTTTTCGGAACCTGAGTTTTTACCACCTCCTGAAAAGAAAAACCAAGGACAACATTACCTTGTTAAATGAGCAGCATCATCACAAGCCTCTCAATGTTTGATATTTCTTTGAGAACTTGAGTTTGAACCATTGTGGAGATACCTGGATATCATTTTGAAAGGACAAAGAAAAGACATTGGATTTTCTTTCATATGGGGTTTTTAGAAATCATCTAACTTGTGTCCTTGGTGGTTTAAACTCTTTTCAGCAAAAATAAACACCTGACTCTTCATTGGTATTGCACAATACAGTCAGCTATGTATAGAATATATGATGCGGAGGACAGCTAATGAAAGCAGATTAGTCTTATAAGTGAAACGGCGAGTCTGGTGGAAACATGAACACCACAATTGGAAACTGATGTGGTGCTTAATTTATACCAATGTTGCATCTATCCATTCTGATGCAAAAATGTATACTGTAAATATGCTGTTTTGAGCTGTACACGGGAGAGTGTCTCCGGGCTAGGCTTAGAAACCTCTCCGCGTATATGTGGTACAAGCTTAAATTTGTCTTATTACAATGTACTCGGGTGAAGACTGGATCTTTGCAAGACTCCCTTTCAGTGAGTATGCACATAGCAGAGCTATTGCATTCAAAGACCCTTCACCTGTGGTGGGCATTTGGGTGACATATATTCCAGAATGGCAATGTAATTGGATGGATGTGACAATTGTGTGAGATGCAGAATAAGATATGTGCATACTGAAATATTGATTGAATGCTCAGGATGATAACTGAGAAGACGTGTGCAGAGACCAGAAGAATGGGGTGAAAAGGTTAAAGGTAGGAAGGTGAAGTGTAAGTACAAATAGTGGGTCTAGATCTGATCTTTGCCTCAGAAAATGATCATCTACTAGAAAAAGAACCTCCAATTATGCAAAAGGAAGACAATACAGTCATGAGGGAGCAGCCTATTGTACAGTATGTGACTTTACCTTGAATATTTACAGTTATAATGTTACATTTGGAGGCCACAATTTGAATAGATCAGATAACAAAATAAAGCCACAGAACAGTGTTGGAATGCAACTAGAAGCAGAATAGCTCATGGTCATGGAGTTATGGTTACTGCCATTAAACTTGAGGATAAACTGTGAAGAGAGAATAAACAAATGGTATTAAATAACTGGAGAGTGTTGGGAGTTTATTCTGAGAAACCAAATAATGGTCAAACAGTCCAAACTAAACCAAATGCTAGTTTTAATGTGTATGAGTCAAGCACTACAATGAAACACCTAAAATCAGAAGATTTTAATATACAATAAAGCATTTGAAAAAAATGAAAACAGACTACTGCAGATCCAGAAACCTAAAATAAAGAAAATTTGGAAAATACTCAAAGGGTCAGGCAGCATCTGTGAAATAAGAGACAGAGTTAATCTTTCAGGCTGAAGACCTTCTACGTAAAATTAAAAATTAAATCTATGAAAAGGTGTACTTAAGTTCCTATTCTGAGGTGACCCAGAGAACATGAAACAAATCATTTTTAGCAATGCTTCACATGTTAGTCTTCTTGATGGTCATTCTAGTGTAGGGGTTTATTAATATTTCTGATGGGAAGGAGTAGTAAATGTTATTCTTTGGTTTAAGGAGTTAAAAGGGGGAGGCAATGGCTTAATGGCATTATTACTACATTATTAGTTCAGAGACCCAGGCAATATTTTTGGAGCCTAGGTTCAAATCCCACCACAGCAAATGGTGGAATTTGAGTTCAATAAAAATCTAAAATTAAGGGTCCAGTGATGATCATGAAACCATTGCTGCCTGTTCAAACAATCCATGTAGTTCACTAATCCCGTTAGAGAAGGGAACTACAGTCCTTAACTGTTCTGGCTCTTGTGTGATTCCAGATTCACAGCATTGTAGTTGACTCTTAACTGTGCTCTAAGCAATTAGGTATAGACAATAAATACTGGCCTACTCAGTGATGTTCACATCCTGTAAAGGAATTAAGAAACAACTAAATAATTGTTTAAAAAAAATTGTGGAAGGACTGGCTCATATCAAAGGAGTGCATATTGCATTCAATGTGTCAAAAAATAGCAAAATTCATTTAGCTTAAACACATTATATTTAACGTAGATAATTGTTCATTGTGGGATAAGATGCATTCAATGATAAGTGTAAAAATGCAAATGTTCTGTATTGACCCTTTTGGTTAAAACAATGCTGGAGCGAAAGGAATTGTTTAAAATGAAATGGGTAGATGCAAGTTATCATCAATATGATTGTTTTACCAAGATATGCTTGTGAAAAATGTATTAGTGATTCTAGAGGAGGAGCATCTCACAATGTAATGCTTTCTACAGAACATAAAATATACACAATTTAACTTGATTTGAATTTTTATTGTATGTACACCATATAATTTTATTTTAATTAGATTGTAGGAAATCTGTTTTAGCTGCCTGCACCTGGTTCCTGTTGAGTGAGGAAACAGGAAGTTCTAAACCACACCCATCTGGTGTTGCAAGAGCTCAAAGCAGATGACCTGTTAAAGAACCGTTATATTGCTAAGACTTAAAATCAAGATACAATTGGTCTGATATGCTGCTAAGGCTTGAAATCGATACGTAATTGGTCAATAAGAGAAATCGGTATGTAATTGGTCAATGAGAGGGACGATGATTCACATATAAAAGTGTAATTGTAACGACTGAAAGTCAGATGCAGTAGGCTAGGGTTCTGTGACCCTGCTGGTTAATTCTACTTGCATGCAAGTCATAAAGAAAGCTGAGTCAAGTGTACTATTGTCCAGCTGATCATTTCGACAGGAGATGCATCATGGAAGCTACTGTCGCTCTCCATCGCGGGAAAAAACCTGGTCATCAGGTGTGAGGCACTGTCATTGCTATTATACGTGGCACAGGTCTGGCCTATTCCCAGAACCTGTGCCGCTGCAGTCACCCGGGCCATCTTCCAGTTCATATGGAGGTCAAAGATGGACCGGGTCCGAAGGGACTCGCTGTACAAAGATCTGGGCAACGGGGGAAAAAATACACCCAATGCCACCCTCACCCTAATGGCCAC
>NC_057728.1:16630781-16668069 GCF_004010195.1 Chiloscyllium plagiosum
AGTGGTGTTTGTCGAGGTTCGTCCCGAGCAGTGCCGTGACGTGGGACTCCGTGCTCTACGGCCTGGTCCCCGGGACGCACACTGAGACGAACATCAACTGTGCCTGGAGGATCATCAACTCGGTGAAAGACGCTCTCTGGGTGATCCGAAACCTGCTGATCTTCCAGCTGAAGGAGTTGACCCCGACTGAGTGTTGCAGACTGGCACATTCCAAGGTCCAGGACTACGTGTTGAGGGCCGTGCTGAAGCTTCGGGCAGCTGCCGCCAAGGCGCGGTGGGGAAAGACCACTGTGTAAAGTCTGCCCGCCTAACAAAGAACAGGGGGCCCATGCAGTCATTTGTGCTCTGCTGACGCCTCAGCTAATTATATGGGCATATGATCAAAAAATGTACAGACCTGTATAAAAATGATAAATTCCGATCTCTGTATGTACATGTTTACATATGTATGGCATGACCAACTGTACAGACCATCAAATTATATTATGAATAAAGTATATTTTTGAAATAAAAATAAAATTTCGACAGAAGATGCATCAATCATTCAGGGCGATGCTACAATGTCCAACTCACCCAACGTTCTCACGGGGCTGAAGAAGTGTCAAGTAACAAATAGAAGCAGCTGGCTGAATTACTGACAGGAGATGTTCTTGGGGAATGTAACATGCTGCAGGCATGTCCAAATTTTTCATTTTAAGACAGTAGACAACCACCACACCAGCTCTTTCCACTGAAGCAGCCAGGAGTAGCATTGCTTTGCATTATTTCTATTTGTGTCCCACCTGTTGCCAAAAGGTAAGCTCTCAGGAAGTATGCACTAATTACATATACACACAACGGCAGGTAATAAATAAACATACAACAGCTTACTGGCAATGGAGCATTCAGATTTATTTCCTTGAGGGACACAATAACATATCAGGTGATGAGATGTTAGCTTTGTATTACTGCAGAGCAGAATATCCAGCTCATGGGACAGGTATACAGTGGAGGCAACAACAATTTGTGTTTATATAGTATCTTTAATATGGTATAATGTCTCAAGGCACATTACCCGCAGCATTATCAGACAAAATTTGACACAGAGTCTTAAGAAGAGACACGAGGACTGGTAACAAAAGCTTGGACAGGGTAGGTTTTAAGCAGCCCTTTAAAAGAGGAATGATTTAGCAAGGGAATTCCAAAGCTCATTGAGCCCAGGAAATGGAACCCAAGAGGCCAGAGTTGGAGAAGTGTAGCTACCTCAAGAGAACTGCAGAGTTATAGGCTTGAGCAAGGATTTGAACACAAGGTTGAGAATTTAAAAATTAAGGCTTTGCCAGATCAGGAGCCAATGTAGATCAGTGAGCATGTTGTTTCCTCCCTCATCTGCCAAGGGTTGTACCACGGACTGTGCAACTTCCTTGCTCAATGGCAAAGTTATGCAATACTTCAGGGACGCAATAACATTGTTAATCCAACTGCATGAAATGCTGTTCCTTCTGCAAATCCAGCAGAGATATTGGAATGCCCAAAAGAACTCCCATGCACTCTGGTTACTCTTAGTGATGCAGCGGCTGCAGATACTACACAAACCTTTTCCAACGATATCAAGAACAACTGTGAGTTTGAACAGCAACGAGATTAAGAATTCACCTTCACAAAGCCAGAGAGGCAAACTTTCAGCGGTGCCTTCTGTAGCAGGATAAATTCTCCGGACTCAGACCTTGAGCATTGACAAACTTTATTGCATGATATCGTGGGGAGCACACCTTTCCTTAGTACCGTCCGGTGCTACTCCAAAGCGCTCCAGATCGTCACAGATATATAACATTACAGACACTGAGTTGGCAATTGCCAATCGGGTACAAAACCACAAGATCATTACATGGCAAAGTCTACGTGATTGTTCACCATACAGAGTCAAATCACAAGTGTTGTGATTTTGCTCAGCAGGTGGCTGCACATAAAAAGCAGAAGTTAATTCAAAAAAGCAGAAGTTAGGTAGAAAAGCAGAAGTTATGTGGTTTATGCAGAATATTCTAGGTGCAGCATGACTGCAGAATGTTCTAGCAAATGGGTCCACTGCCCAAGCTGTGGTTTTACTTGTCACGAAGCTACAGAAAATAAATCAAGAGAACTAGAAACTGCAAAACAGCTTCCACAATCCCTCCTTTTGATCATAAGATCAAAAAAAGGTCAAGATCTCCTGCAAAAGGGAGAATGGAGCCAGAGGCTGAGGGATTATTTGGTGCTGGTGGCTCAGAATCAACAGGGTACTCCTCTGTGTCAGGGAGAGGGATTTTAGCGAGGGGGGGATCTTGACCAGCTGGGAGGTTAGTGAGACTGAGGGTAGCAAAAGTGAGCCAAAGCAAGCACAGCACTGCATAAGGCAAATAAAAGAACTGAAATGATAACAAATATGATGACAAGTATAATGAGGGCCTGCAAGAGGGCCTTTCCAAAGGGACTGAACCATTCCGCCATCCAGTTCCACAGATCCCAAGGGGAGCTAGTGTCATGGAGCTCGGAGGCCAACTTCCAAACGCGATCAGCAAGGTTGGTAATGTTCTCACTGGAGTCGGGAATATAGGTACAACATTCGGATCCACTGAGGGCACAAATGCCCCCTTTTCCAGGTAGTAGATAACCTAAGGGCAATCTGCTTTGGAGGGCAGCAGTGCAAATGGTGACGACCTCTAAACCAAGTTGGTCAAGGGCTGCCACCGTGTCGTTTACTATTTCTTCAAGGACTGATGCCAATTTTCTGACCTCTTTTGCCAGTCGAGTGGTCCCATTAGAGGGGAAGGAAATAGCAATGAACCTCCCAGTGTCAATTATAGCTCTCTTGGTGCAAGGCCAAGGCTGTTCGAATGCAGCGGAGTGCGAGTGGTAAATAAAGGGGACTACATACCCTACATAGCAAGTACCAGCCCAGGAGGCTGGCAGCCAAAGCTAGGCCTTATGGCTGCAAATAAAATAAGTGCCTTTATAACTTCTCAAGTAATTGGTCTGAGTTCCAGTCCAAAGAATGGAGAAAGTGGTATTCTTCGTACTCTTGTTGTGAACTTCAAGGTTAAGGATACTCCCAGCGGAAATACATCGATGCACAGAGAGGGTAAGGAGCAGGGAACGGGAACATTTACTGTTCCCAGCATTCCACCCTGACGTGTGGTTGCTTTTAAAGCAAGTGGTTTCCATGGGTGTATGTTTCCTGTGGTATTAGTGAGGAACAGAGCCAGGGTGGATGTGATGTTTTGGAATGAGGCTCGAACCAACCCTTATACTGATCCATACCTGTGGACTCCCAAGTGAATTTATCATTAACAGAATAAATGGTCCCAACAGGGCCTCGCATAAAAGATCCGTGAGACTCCCAGTCAATCCTACCTCCCCCCAAGGTGGACATATTGGAGGACATGTTTTGTTCCAATCAACATTCAGCTGTCTTGGATTCATTAAATGGAATGGATCTCAAGGGGATTCCTCCCTTAGAGTGTATGGAGATATGGGTGCATACCCAGCAGCTAGAACGGTTAACCTTCTGTGCGTAAATGTAAGTCATGTAAGGAAAAATGTTAACATGTGACAGAGTTCATCATCCCACCCTCCCTGTTCCCCTCATGCCCAGTCAGTATAAACAAGACAATGAGGAGTACAGACACTGAAATGGCAATCAGTCTCCACATATTGCGGCTGGTGGACGAGCTGATGCCTCTGCATTTTCTACTCATGTCCCTCTGGGGATGGCACTCTCTTGCAACAAGTTCCATGCATCCACTTGTGTCTTCCCTCGACCGTGACAGCCATCTGGGTTACCAGGAAGATGAGGTACGGGCCATTCCACCAGGAGAAAGAGAATTCTTTTCCAATGATTTTATCATGACATGGTTCCTGAGGTTGGAACAGATGCATTGCATCATCACTAGGTGTGGAAATGGCCTCCTTTACCTGATCATGGTTACGGGTAATCATCTTACAAGTGTTTTGACATAATCCAGAAGAGCTTCCTGTGTCAGGAGTAATGCCGTATCCACAGGAAATTTAGGAAGTCTTGCCCCCATGGGCATTGGTCTTCCATCGGGACCTCGAATGGGTTAAGTCCTCTGGTTCTGTTGACCTGGTTTCTTATGGTATACAGAGTGAAGTGAAGAGCTTCTGGTCATGTCCTGTGTGATCTTTCTCAGAGTGATTTTAAGGGTATCATTCATCCATTCCACCATGCCTGAGGACTGGGGCTAATAGGGAATATGATGTTTCCACGCGATGCTAAGTGCTTTACTAACATTGTCTGTCTCAGTAAAGCGGTAAAGTGAGTGCCTCTGTCACTGTTAATGCTCCCCAGAATTCCAAACCTAGTGATCATATCCTTCATGAGACATTTGACCATTATTCGAGCATCGTCTTTCTTTGTGGGGAAGGCCTCTACCCCTTTAGAAAACATGTCGACAATTACCAACACGTACTTAAAACCCTGTATAGCTGGCATGTGTATGAAATCAATCTGTAAATGATTAAAGGCTCTGTGTAGGACTGGCAGATGATCATACTTGGCCAAAGGTTTAGCATTATTATTTTGTAGACATATTAGACATTTTGATACTAGCGCTTCTGCTGCTGCTGCAAAGCCCAGTGTGTACCAAGTTTGTTGTTCTGCATGTATCAGCCCTCCTTCTCCTGTATGCCCAACCCCATGGGCGGCCAGTGTAAGGACATGCAGATTGGCTTTAGGGCAAATGAACCTTCGGCCAAAGTGCACCATGACCCCTAAAGGGGGTTCCTTCGCTCCTATGCGCGTCCAGCTGTCTTTCTCGGCTTGTGGAGTGTGTTGCTGTGTGGCTCATATTTCTTCTACTAGATCTAAAAACATTATTGCTTCCACTGTCTTTGGAGCTAGTACCCATACAGTGGGAGCTAGTGCTGCTTGTCTAGCAGTTTGGTCAGCGCAAGCATTTCCTCAGGCGATGGGGTCATCAGCGGTGGTATAGGCAGTGCACTTTATCACAGCTATGGTGGGGGGGAGCATAACAGCCTGTAAAAGCTTGTTGATGAGCAGGACATGCTGCAAGGGCCTTCCAGAAGAGGTAATAAATCCTCTATGTTTCCATAGGGTTCCAAAATCATGGACCACTCCAAAAGCACATCTGGAGTCGGTGTAAATGTTAACAGACATTTTGCCAGCAAGGCTACAAGCTCTGGTAAGAGCGACCAGTTAGGCTGCCTGCGCAGACGTCCCTTCCAGCAGTGCAGCGGATTCAAGGGCTTCAAAAGGTGTGCATATCGCGTAGCCAGCTATCATTTGGTGATCTGAGGAGCCGAAAAGAGGAGCTGTCTGTGAAAAGGATCACATCTGGGTTGTGTAACGGAGTTTCAGAGAAGTCGGAGCATGGGCTGACAACCTCTTGGACGACATGCAGACAATCATAGTCCTCAGCCGGAGAAACCTATATTACAGGGAGAAGCGTGGCAGGGTTTAAAATGGGGACACACTGAAGTGTTAGATGAGTGCGAGAAAGTAGGATGATCTCAAAGCCAGTTCTCCTTGATGCTGTAAAATGCTGAGTCGCTGCTGAATTAAGCAGTAGGGAAACCCAATGACGAACGAAAACTGTACAAGGGTAATTAAATACAATAGGGGTTGACGAGCTGCAGCTCATCAGCAGGTCAGCATTGCCTTTACAACAGGTGGGAACAGTACAGAATAAAAGGCTACAGGGCAGCAGAGATCCCCATGCATTTGTGTTAGACTGTCAGATGCATATACCTCCTTTTTGTTAACATAAAGCTGAGTGTAGTCAGGGATGCCCAGAGCAGGTACTGAGTTAAGTTCCTTAAAGGCTTGTGCTGTTTCAGGTGTCCAGTTCACCTGGGTCAGCTGGTTTGGTGAGGATGCCTGGCGGAGAGGTGCATCAGTAACTCGATAGTCTGCTATCCAATATCTGCAGTAATTCACCATGCCCAAAAAGGACAAAAGCTCCGTTCGTGTAGTGGGAGGAGGGAGGTTAATGACAGCTGTGATTCGATCCTGAGGCCGTGCTCTGAGACCATACGAAAGTTCGTAGCCCAAATATTTTACTGTCTTTTGGCAGAGTCGCATCTTTTCAACAGAGACCTTATGTCTATCCTGAGCCAGACAACAGAGCAATGCAACAATGTCATACATGCAGGCATCGGGCGAATCATCAGCACACTGAACCATTGCTTTTACATGGCAGGTGAAGATCTTTCAGGGTCCAGCATACCGCACAGGCATATACAGTGGGGCTCTCCGTGTACCCTTGAGGAAGCTGTGTCCACATATATTGGTGGCCGCCATAAGTAAAAGTGAAAAGGTACTGCCTGTCCGGTGACAATTTAATGGAGAAAAGGCCGAGCAGAGGTCAATGACAGACAAACCAATGGCAGTAGCAGGGAGGTTGTAAGGATGGCATTGCTGTCAGGCACTACTGGGGAGCAGGGGACAACAATGGCATTGACTACCCTCAATTCCTGCGCAAATCTCCACTGTCCCGGATTTCATGGCTTAGGAATGGGGAGGATAGGAGTGTTGCAGGGGCTAGTGGTAGGCACCAATGTATGGTAGAGGGTTAAAATTGTGCAGAATAAGGGAACAGGTGTTGCTTCTGCAAAAGCTTACATGATAAAATTGGGCTGTGCATGCAAATACTAAACAGTGAGAAGCGAAAACAGGTAGAATTATCTATGATTAATAAGGCAGAGCAACCGTGGAGCAGGGTGTACCAGTCGCAGGAGAATAGGAGAAGCGAAAACAGGTAGAATTATCTATGGCTAATAGGGCAGAGCAACCGTGGAGCAGGATGTACCAGTAACAGGAGAATAGTGTGCCAGTCGCAGGAGGGATGTGGCCAACGGACGGAATTTAGTTTGGCAGGATGATCGCACGAAGACAGCAAATTATGTCAAGGTAGTCACATATAAGAAATGAGATAAATAAGAGTAAGGGGCGACAGGCTTAGAGTAATGGGAGAAGTGAAAACAGAGGCAGAGTGAAAGCTAGAGCTTGTGTTAGGCTATGTGCTACAGCAAAAGTAACTCATGGGGTAAAAGGGGAGGACCGAGAGACGCAGCTGAACTGCATAAATCAGAATGTGACCCTCAGATCGAGGTGCCTACTCGTTAGACACCTGTCTTGCAAGTACGTTTCAATAAAATTTGCTGCTTCAGAATTTGACTTGGACTGAAATTTATTGCTATAGGAGGGAATCAATAACTGGTTTTATACCTTCATTGGCAGCTGGTGACAAATTGTACTATATGATAGATGGTAGGATGGCCTCATGTTTCACAGTGACCATATGAGGCAGAGCGAACATCTTTAGACCTGCTTCATTGGAGTGCCATGCTCATAATGATGGTGGCATACTATTGAGCAATAGGAAGGGGGAGGGTGGTGGGGTCTGTACGGTAAAGGTCGTATCTTTGGATGAGGCAAAACAAGGTGCACAAAACTCCTCCTGTCCTAAGCGGGCAATCTGCATGGAGTCGGGATCCACAGGATCCAGGCATTTAAATTCTTTCGGCAGACCACAGAGTCTGTACACCATGGGCCCCAAATCCTTTGGGTGCATGGGACTTTAACAATGATTGAAATATGAGGAAATGAGGCTGGGGTTATTTCAGAAAAGCAATCGTTGTTCGGCATTGAGCTAATCCGAACTTCAGTGGCTAATCCTTCATTCCCAATGTGATAAAATCCAGTCAATGTCAGTGTGGAAGGCATATTGAGATAGGGGTCTGTAATAGCGGAATAAGATAGGCCAGGGTCGGTGAGGTAAACGCCAGTGCAGTGAAGCTTACACAGAAAGGGGGCTGTCTGAACAATCTGGCGAAGGAAGATGGTCGTGGGGATGGTGGGGGTGGGGACGGTGTGGGGAGGGGGTGCGGGAGGAAAGATGTAAGACCGTAGCGGAAAGGGTTGCCCGGGAAGGTCCATGTGTAATGAGAAGGAGTAGGAGAAGACAGAGGTGGAAAAGTGGCCTGTAAAAAGGGGTAATTGGAGTCAGGGAGCTCCAAGGTGAGACCCTGTGGAGAGCAGTGATTGGAGGCATTCAGCTTGCAGAGAGTCTGGTGGTCCAGAAGGGCAGCTAGAAAGGAAGGGGAGATTATAACAGTGCTGGGACCACCGACGGACCATCGACAATAGGAACTGGGGTGGAGAGAAGTCCAACCATGGGCACTCCAGAGACACCCATGGTGGAAACTGTGTTGGAGCTGAGAGGAAGGGCCACTGAGGGAGGTACAGATGATTGGGTAGCTCTGGAGTCACTCCACCAGAACCGAGACAACACGACCCCCCTCTCTCAATGTCCATCATAGGGTTTTCCGACAGGGAGTGGGAGAGTCATTTCGAGGCAGCCTGCAAAACCTTCCTCATGTGGCACCCCTAGACATTAAGGCTGTGGGAAAAAGGTGGTGAAGAGTGAAGGCAGCGTGTTGAGGCCATTGCTGTGGGGGATGTTGGTGTTGCTGCTGCTGCGGCAACTGTTGAGGGGGGCTGGACCAGCATTCTTGCACCCAGTGGCCTAATTTCCCACATGCTCTGCATCTGTCTCTACTTTTTTTACATAGATTAGATTCCCTACATTGTGGAAACAGGCCCTTCAGCCCAACAAGTCCACACCGACCCTCCGAAGAGTAACTCACCCAGACCCATTTCCCTCTGACTAATGCACCTAACACTATGGGCAATTTAGCATGGCCAATCCACCTGACCTGCACATCTTTGGACTGTGGAAGGAAACTGGAGCACCCGGAGGAAACCCACGCAGACACAGGGAGAATGTGCAAACTCTACACAGACAGTCACCCGAGGCTGGAATTGAACCTGTGACCCTGGTGTTGTGAGGCAGCAGTGCTAACCACTGAGCCACCGTGCCACCCTACGTTGCTGTCCCTGTCCCTGGCTTTGTCCCTGATTCCATGCCTGTATTAATCGGGGGTAAGCCTCCTTTTCCTTTTTATAATCGAAAAGGCCCTGTTGATCCATGTTGGTAAGGACAGTGAGGAGGGTATCCCAGTCCATCTCCTGCCAGTTGAGGTTATGGGATTTGAAGGTCTGGGCATAGGAGGGCATGCAATTGACAAGGGTCTGAACGGCTAAACAATCACTGTCTGAGAGAGGGATGCCAGCAGATCATTCTTAAGCTTCCTTAACATGAGCAAGGAAATCAAGCATAGTCCAATTTGCCTTTTGCAGGCAACATGTAACCTCTCCAAAGTCCACCTATTGCTGAGCTGCTGTCATAATGACAGGCTTAATGGTAGCCGCAAGCCAATTTGCTCATCCATCTGGATTAGCCCTCAGCGCCATTGGGGACTGCCAGAGAGGCTTTTATGGCTGCCCAATCATACACCAGATGCATCAAAATCTGGACACCCTGCGGCAAGCAATTCTAAATACTGCAGATTTGTACTAGCCAATTATAAAACGGTGTTGGGTGCTTTAGTGGGTCGGAGCGTCTTGGAGTATGTCGTGGACTTCAACATAAGTCCAAGGTTTATCAGGAGGTGTGTCACCAATCATTAGTCAGGGTAACTGATCGGTAGGTTTCATTGTCGAGCAGGTAACACGTCTTTCAGAGCCTGTGGAGGGCACCGTGGAGTCAGGCACTTCCTGGTACTGTCCCCCAGCAGCACCTTCTTCGGGCCCCTGTTGTTGTTGTTGTTCTTCAGGGGGCTGGTTACGTCTCGGCTGTTCCTAAGGGGGCCGGAGATTGAGTGGGAACATAAGCAATTATCTCATCCATACAAGGATCATGGTCTGGAGTGGGGATGGGGATCTTTGGAGACTGAGGACTGTCGGATGGTAGGGCAGAAGGTGGAGGCCCTGAAGACGAAAGGTTGTCGAACAGTTATCGGCGATCTTTAATTTTAGGGGGATGGTGGCCTTTTGCAACTTCTCTAAATTTATCTAAACAGTATTCCAAGAGGGATCGCCGTACCCACCCTCAATGTTTGTCCTCCAGTAATCAATTTTTTCCAATTTAAAGGGTCCTCCACAAGGCCAGTTACTGTGGGACCACCTGCCTCAGTCGGAAGTGAAAAGAATAACATATCTACTGTCACCTGTATCCTTCCAAACAATATTGGCTGGTGTCTCTGTGGTGGTGGTGGTGGGGGGGTCTCCTACTTTATTTTTGCATCAAATGTATTTACTGTGGCGTTTCTGTGTTTCCTTCAAGGGGACAAATGGACATGGGCTGTCCTTCTCAGCAGGACATGGTGTACTTGTCTCTGGGGCTGGCACATCGTTCTTACATTTAGAAGTCATTGACCTCATTGTCGCTTCCTCGGTTCCAAAGCACGAATGTACAATCTGTGGAGAAATGAACAACAAACACACAAAGACAAACAATACAACTTGCACCAGTGTTGTTGTCAGTTCCTCAAGGTCATCTTAAATGATTACTGTTCTACGGCAGCGATCTTTCCAGTCCTGCCTTGTCTCAGCTTCTTTCCCGAACTTGGGATCAGCCAGTCGACTCAGCTTAGGATCACACAGGCAGCCGCTTTATTCTTCAGGTTCCCTCAGGAACGCCTAATTAAGGGATCCTGCTGACTATGCCAGATTGTCAAAGGAATTCTCCAGACCCAGACCTTGAGCATTGACAAACCTTATTGCATGAAATCATGGGGAGCACACCTTTCCTCAGTACTGTCCGGTGCTACTCCAAAGCGCTCCAGATCGTCACAGGTTATATAACATTACAGACACTGAGTTGGTAATTGCCAATCGGGTACAAAACCACAAGATCATTACACAACGAAGTCCACATGACTGTTCACCATACAGAATCAAATCACAAGGGTTGTGATTTTACTTAGTAGATGACTACACATAAAAAGCAGAAGTTATTTTGAAAAAGCAGAGATTAGGTGGAAAGGCAGAAGTTATGTGGTTGGTACAAAATATTCTAGGTGCAGTGTGACTGCAGAATGCTCTAGCAAGAGGGTCCACTGCCCAAGCTGTGGTTTTACTTGTCACAAAGCTGCAGAAAATAAATCAACAGAGTGAGAAGCTGCAAAACAGCTTCCACATGAATTATAAAGAAGCACTGGCTTCAGCAAGAGATACAGCATTCACCTCAATCATGTAATGAGACTCTCACACAGGTAGAATTTCAAAACAAGATCAAATGTCAATGAAGTAAGTGTGAAATTAGGCAATGGTTCTAAATGGGTTAATGTTAGAAACTGCATTTTGTTCCATCAAATCTGATGATACCTGAATGGAGCATGGAGGATTCCTGATGGGGTGAGAAATGTCACCCTGTATTCCTGATTGGCTAGTTGGATATAATAATGAAAACAATGCAACGTGCATTCATTACTGTTATGCAATAACTAATTCTTACTTTTAAGACAAATGTCTCTTCTTGATAAGACTCAGGCAACTCATTCTGTATTATTGTATAAGCAAGCCCTAAAATGTGTGGAAAGCAGGATTAGTGAGTTCGTGTGGTGCAGTGGTAGTGCCCCTACCTCTGAGTCAGGATGCCTGGGTTCAAGTCTCATCTGCTCCAATCACATGTCATTGCAAGTCTGAACAGGTTGATTAAAATAACTAGAAAGCAGGACTGGTAGCTGCATTCCATCCCAATCATTAACTGGAGGTAATTTGTTCAATAAACAGGTAACAGTCAGCACGCTGTATATCAGGCACTGGAGTCTCATCTCCTCAGTCCTACACTCTGCCAGTCTATTATTACAGAAATGGTCCATTGTTTGTAAAAGAAACCAGAGTCAGCAATTAGGGTGTGATTTGAAAAGCTTTTTGTGTTTTTATCTAAGTCTGGTTTATAAGATAGCACAGTGTGAATGTGCAGAGATGAGATTTCAATTGTCTGTGTCCTGTGTGATAAAATCACCAACTGCAATTTGCATAAAGAAATTGCAAAACCCAAACAATTCACTGCTGGTTTTGGGTTCCCTTTCTTACCAGTTTCTTGCTTTAACCGCAGATTGCAGCAGCTCAGAGACTCCCAGCCCAACTGTTTCTCTTGCGGCACTGTGAGAATGTATAGATTGGTTGTGGGCATTTGCATTTCCTTTTTGGTAAATTGAAAACCTAGTGAGGAGGGGTGTGGTCAGATTGGAGGACCTCCTCATGGGTCTGCTCCTGGGCCTGTCCAGGCCGGCTATAAACAGGTCCAGACAGCAGGCTGTGGAGGGAGTCATACCTGCTAACTGCCTGCCCCTTTTCCATGGGTATGCTCGCATTTAGATGCTCTTAATAGCTTTAAGAGAGCTAGGCACCATAGGGTATACAGTATTTTATTTCCCCTTCCAGCTCCATTGACTTAGTCTCTTCCCCACCTTTCTCTACCTCCCCCTCATTTTTGATGGTTTGTATTGCCCTTAATAAGTTTTGCATGTAAATATTTAATTGGCTACACCGTGATTACTGCCGATAGTGGTTAGTTTACAAAAAAGGTCATGGTGATTTTGATAGTGGGAACGTTACTCAGTTGTGTGTGGTAACATAGAATCATAGAAGCCCTACAGTGTGGAAATAGGCCAATCGGCCCAACAAGTTCAAACCGACCCTCCAAAGAGCATCCCACCCAGACCCATCCCCTTAATCCTGCATTTCCCATGGCTAATGCAACTAACCAGCACATCCTTGGACACTATGGGCAGTTTAGCATGGCCAATCCATCCAACCTTCACATCTGTAAGAGGAAACTGGAGCACCCGGAGGAAACCCATGCAAACACGGGGAGAATGTCCAAACTCCACACAGATAGTTGTGGAATTGAATCCGGGTCCCTGGTGCTGTGAGGCAGCACACACACTTCTGTTTAGAAGGAGAGGATAGCAGTGGAGAAGAAGGGCTGAGAGGAAGTGGAGGAGATTGGGAAAGACACAGAGGGGAGAGGGGGACATGCATTCAGTGGTTGAAGTTTTGTCTTGTGTAAATTAGAGTATCTGTATTAAGTAACTGCCTGGACATTGTCTAACCAATTATTTACAACTGGTGTTTGAAATGGGAGGTAGGAGTAGGGGAAGGGACAAGGAAGCAGGAAGAGGAGGTGAGTACAGAGGGTTAGGAGGGGACTGGGGAGAGGGGCAGGTTGAGGGGATGTGGAGTTGGGAAGGGGGTGGGAAGGTGCAGTGGTCGGGAGGAGGGAATATAAGATGAGGAGGTGGCCTTTCTCATCTGGGGCCCCATTCCAGTAGCAAGCCCACTGGCAACTAATCAGCTGTCTGAGTTCTAGAAGATCCTAAGCTAGGTTTATCTTCACAGGACTTAGATTTCCCTCTCCTTATCTCTCCTACTTAGTCTGCAAACAGAAAGATATCATACTTCAAATGGAGTGTCACCAAAAAAAATGATTTCATGTCCCACATAACCCACAAGTTGTGGACGTAGACGGACAATGTAAAAAGGCATTCAAAGAACTTGTACTCTTCTTTTTCATTTGTTTCTTCCTGGGATATGAACACCATTGGCTGGGCCAGCATTTGTTGCCCAGAAGTCAGTTAAGAGTCAACCACATTGCTGTGGGTCTAAACTGTAGAAGGACAATAGCTTTCCTTCCTGAAAGGACTGCTGTGGACCAGATGGGTTTTTAACAACAATCACTATGAGACTAGCTTTACATTATATGTCACCATTTAGCTAGTTTGTTTGTAACTCTGAATTTTTATTGAAATCAAATTTCATCATCTGCCATGTTAAGATTTGAAGCAAGGTCCCAGAACATGACTCTGGCATTCTGGTTTACTAGTTCAATGATGTCACCACTAAGCCACTACTTTAGATTTAGATCTTCTTTTATTTTACTTCAGGAAGTGGACATGGTTCAATTCAAATTACAATGAAGAATCAACATTCTATTTTAAGCCATGGAACTATCGAACAGTGAGCCTGACGTTGGTGGTGGGCAAGTTGTTGAAGGGAATCCTGAGGGACAGGATGTACACATATTTGGAAAGGCAAGGACTGATTAGGGAAAAATAGCTTTGTGCATGGGAAGTCATGTCTCACAAACTTGATTGAGTTTTTGAAGAAGTAACACAGAGAATTGATGAGGCCAGAGCAATGGACGTGATCTACATGCACTTCAGTAAGGCATTCGACAAGGTTTCCCATGGTAGACTGATTAGCAAGGTTAGATCTCATGGAATACAGGGAGAACTAGCCATTTGGATACAGAACTGGCTCAAAGGTAGAAGACAGAGGGTGGTGGTGGAGGATTGTTTTTCAAACTGGAGGCCTGTGACCAGTGGAGTGCCACAAGGATCAGTGCTGGATCCACTACTTTTCGTCATGTATATAAATGATTTGGATGTGAACATAAGAGATATAGTTAGTAAGTTTTCAGATCACACCAAAATTAGAGATGTAGTGGACAGTGAAGAAAGTTACCTCAGATTACAGCAGGATATTGACCAGATGGGTCAATAGGCTGAGAAGTGACAGATGGAGTTTAATTCAGATAAATGTGAGGTGCTACATTTTGGGAAAAGTACATCTTAGCAGAACTTGTACATGTAATAGTAAGGTACTAGGGAGTGTTGCTGAACAAAGAGACTTTGGAGTGCAGGTTCATAGCTCTTTGAAAGTGGAGTCGCAGGTAGATAGGATAGTAAAGAAGGCATTTGGTATGCTTTCCTTTATTGGTCAGAGTATTGAGTACAGTAGTTGGGAGGTCATGTTGCGGCTGTACAGGACATTGGCCACTGTTGGAATATTGCATGCAATTCTGATCTACTTCGTATTGGAAGGATATTGCGAAACTTCAAAGGGTTCAGAAAAGATTTACAAGGATTTGCCAGGGTTGGAGGATTTGAGGTATAGGGAGAGGTTGAATAGGCTAGAGCTGTGTTCCCTGAAGCGTTGGAGACGGAGGGGTGACCTTATAGAGGTTTTTAAAATCATGGGGAGCATGGACAGGTTAAATAGACAAGACCTCTTCCCTGGAGTGGTGGAGTCCAGAACTAGAGGGCATAGGTTTAGGGTGAGATGGGAAAGATAGAAAAGAGACCTGATGGACAATTGTCTCACACAAATGACGATATGTGTATGGAATGAGCTGCCAGAAGAAGTGATGGAGGCTAGTATGATTGCAACATTTAAAAGGCATCTGGATGTGTATATGAATAGGATGGGTTTAGAGGGATATGGGCTGGGTGCTGGCAGGTGGGACTAGGTTAGGTTGCGATATCTGGTCAGCATGGACGGGTTGGACCGAAGGGTCTATTTCCGTGCTGTACATCTCTATGACTCTATGATTGTATTTGTGTTCTTGTGACCCTGTTACCTGCAACACAGCAAATAGGCACAAGAATGAAAAGATAGTAGCAGAGGGCGAAGACGAAAAGGCAGGGACAGGTTAAGGGGCTAAGATGTTTTTTATACAAAAGGCACAGATACTACATTCCAAGAATTATTGCAAAATTGAGGACATTCAACTCACCACTTCATTGCTGAATGCAGCATTCTACATATATTCTTTCAGATCATTGTTTTACAATTAAGGGTCTAATTCTGATTTGAATTAATTCTAAGTTAGGCATTTTTAGTCATTGGTATCAAGGAGTTAATCAGGACTACAAGAATCACTTGATACATTAAATTATTAAAATGAACATTTCGTTGTCGTGGGTAAAGGATATCAGTTCAGCATTTGTCGGTTCCTTTATCCATGCTGTGCAGTAAAACAGGCTGAGTCTTCAGCTTCATGTCGGTTTTAACCCTGATACTGAGTTCGCTGTGATAAGACAGCTCTCAGCATTAATTGGTCACAGGGTGTGATACAAGTGACTGCTCATCCCCTGTAGAAAAGGGTAATGAGATGCTTAGGCTGTGGAGACAGGAAAACTGGGAGATAGTAGCTGAAAATGTGTTGCTGGAAAAGCACAGCAGATCAGGCAGCATCCAAGGAGAATAGGTCGCATTTCCAATGCCCCTTCCCCAAGTCCCTCCTCCCTACCTTTTATCTTAGCCTGCTGGACACACTTTCCTCATTCCTGAAGAAGGGCTCATGCCCGAAACGTCAATTCTGCTGCTCCTTGGATGCTGCCCTCCTGCTGCGCTTTTCCAGCAACACATTTTCAGCTCTGATCTCCAGCATCTGCAGTCCTCACTTTCCCCTCGAAGCTGGGAGATAGGAGCCAATTACAGATTTGTCAAAATTATATCACTTCAGATCCTTCTCATCCATGTTGAAGGGGTGATTTTAACTCCTTATGCCTAATTAGCTGGGAATTAAATGCTGACATCTCAGGTTTCAATTTGCGAAGGATCGCCTCCTGAGGTAAATGATACTCAATAAATCCATAACTATAAATGAGGACATTGTGGTGCAGTGGTATTGTGTTTACCTCTGGTCAGAATGTACAGATTCATTTGCTGCCTGCTACAGATGTGTGCATTAGCTTATCTTTACAGGTTGATTAGAATAGATGAGGGATTGGATAATATGTCATTTGGTCCAATTGCAATTTTAACTATGTGAAATAACTGCACAGAGGCTGGATCCTGTCACCAAGTCACCCTTTATTTACATGCAGCCAGCGAACTCAGAGTCAGTCACCCAAACTGAGGAGATTCTAATCTCCTGGCTTTACTTTTTCCCCTAACAATTGGCAATGAATTTATCTTCATCATTAGATTCTTAATTTCAAACTGTTTTTGATTGAATTCAAATTCCACCATCTGCTATGACAGGATTTGAACCTGAGTGCCCAGAACATTACCTGGTTCACTGGATTAACAGTCCAGTGACAATATCCCTAGGCCATTATCTTCCCAAAGACCTCAGGCAAAGGGAGAGGATGAGAAAGAGAGCATTTTATGGTAACCTCAAATCGGTGATAGGAACTGAACCTACACAGGAGGCATCAGTCTGCTCTGTAAACCAATAATCCAGCCAACTGAGCTAAACCAATTGCCTGTCACCTGGTTTTATTTATTTTTTGCCTGAAACGTCGATTTTGAAGCTCCTTGGATGCTGCCTGAACTGCTGTGCTCTTCCAGCACCACTAATCCACCACCTGCACCTCTCCTGGTTAAATTTTTCTTTTTTTTTCTTTTTTTTTTAGTGCTTATTTTTTCCCCAGCACCCATGGTGTGTGTGTGCAGGTGTGAGACACAGTGAGAGATGTCACTTGGTTTTATTTATTTTTTTATTTTTTTTTCTTTCCCACACTACCACCTAAGTGCGGTAGTGCTTATTTTATCCCCAGAACCCATGGTGTGTGTGTGCATCACCTGGTTTTATTGGTCATCTCAGGCGTTCCTGATTGGCCCAGGTTAACAACCTCAATCGACAACTTCACTGTCAACAAAATCAAGATTAGAGTAGTGCCAGAAAAGCACAGCAGGTCAGGCAGCATCCGTGGAGCAGGAAAATTGACATGCAAAAGCCTTTCCTCAGGACGAACTTTTCCGAAGCATCGGTTTTCCTTCTCCTCGGATGCTGTCTGACCTGCTGTGCTTTTCCAGCGCTACTCTAATCTTGACTCTGATCTCCAGCATCTGCAGTATCCACTTTCTCCCAAGGCTCCAGGCTCTGTCTCTCTGAGGAACCATTCTGACCCTTTAAATCCATCCATACCTCTTTGGGTACCACTGTTGCACCACTGTTATGGTAGATGTCAAATTTCATCATGGTTCCAGGGATCCTGGCTGGAAGGTCATCGCATGTACAATGTCCAGCAAGACCAGCTGGGGTAGATGCAAGTCCCAACTGAGCAGAAATGGAGATAAAAAGGATAATTTTGGCCTTGACATTTGATTAAACAGCTTCCCTAACTCACTCAGAATTTTCAGAAGAACAACACGTGACGTTAGCAGGGAGAAGAGTAATTGTGTTCCAACGTAATTTTCGACAGCTATACATTTATCAGCACTGCAATTCTTACTGAAAGCAAGTTGCTGCTATCATGGTTTCTGTGCAACCAAAGCCTGTTAGTTCTGCAACGATTACAGATATGTGATCCTCGCTCAAAGGTTTTGCATGAATAAGCTTTAATATGTCATGTTGAATCTTAATATTGCACAACTGTTACACTTTTATTACTTGTATAAAGTAAAAATCAAGTTGTAACAAACAAGATAATAGCATGTAAATGATACCGTGTGTTTCCAAGGCTGCAAGATAAGTTTGGATGTTCCAGGATGCCTATTCGACTCTACTTTCCTAGTCTATGCACAGAATTCTAACATAAATGCGACAGAACAGGCTTTATCATTTACACTATTTGACTACCATAGAAGCCATAGACAAATCCCTGTTCTGATCTTCCAATCATAAATTATCCGTTCATGCTGACTGATTGGCTAACAACTCATGCCACACACCCAAACTCTAGCTTGGCTGAGGACACGGCATGTTCCTCTCAGATATATGCAAGATGATGCCATAGTAGCGCTTGTAATTTTGTTGTTATTGGGTCCTGCAAGTGACAGCAGTTTCCTGTGCTGGAGATGTGGGGCTCCTAGTAACCAGTGGCTGGAGTTTGTTCCAGTGACATCAGTTTATCCAACCAGTCGGAGAGTCGATTAAACCCTGCATTGCTTATGAAGGGGAGGCCAGATCCAACTTAATTGGCGAACGTTGAGTATACAGCCAAAACTTGAGTCCTTGAGTACTGCCAGTCTATTAGAGGCTGGCAACTCTCCATCGCTGGCAAAGTCACAGGAAATACTTTAATTCATGCAGCTGATAGTATCAGAAGCTGATTCTATTGTAACTTCCCTGTCAGATTGTAAAGTATGAAAAGCTATTTTACACATCAGTGCTCCCAAAGCAAAGAAGAAATCTCTCCATACACTGAGCCATACTATGTTAACAGACCCAGTGTATTCATTTATCTGAATTAATAATTTAGCCTTGACTGGACCTCATTGGATGATACTATAAACATCATCAGCTTTCCTCACCAGAAGAAAACTGATCAAGATTCCTGATTCTAATCCTGGACAATGAAGTTGCAGCATCATGCAAGAGATCTTACTCATCAGAGTCTTATATGTCATAAATAAAGTAGATTGACATGAAACTTGTCACAGACTGCAGCTTGTGACAGAGTGTAAAACTAGGAGTTTGTTGAATGAGGGAGTTCAGAGAAGAGACAAGGCCTTCAGGAAAATAGGAATTGAAAAGCTACATGAGACGGGGCTGCGAGCAATGGGGAGCTCGATTCCATAAAAACCTCAAATACATTTGGGCAAAAAATAATGTATGATACTACAGGGAAATGGTTAATTAGTTGGTTAGTGAGTATTTTGCTCATTTATCTTTTGAAGCCAAGGAAATTTATTAGAAGTGTAAAGTGAAATCTGCAGGGAGAAATGAATTATGTATGACACTCAAGATGGCAGAGCAAGTCATTTGTTGTGACTTCATAGTATCAAAGATCCTGAGCATCAGTATGTTCCAGGATAAACAAATCTAAATTAAGTATCAGTAGCTCAAGGAGCTTTGGGCTCAGAGTTTATGAACTGGAGGTCTAGCTGTAAACACTGCAAAGCATCAGGGAGGGTGAACTTACCTGTATACCTTAATCCCCGAGGCATTCATCCCTCTTACAGTAGGATCTTCTGATTTAATCAGTGGTCAGGGACAGCAAAGCGTGACTGCGAGAAAGACGGGTATGGGGAATCAGAACAGACAAGTGGACGGACCACAGTCTTTGCAATTATCCAACAAGATTCATGTTTTTGCAATGGCTAAGGATGAAGTGTGGCTGCTGATGCATCAGTAAACAGATAAGAACTCCTTGGTGCATGGAAGCCATTCAAAAAGAGAGAGAGTTAATAGGAATGTATTGATAGGAATGAACAGTTTAATTGGGATGGGGTGGGGAGGTTAGATATGGTTCTCTGTACCAGTCCTGTCTGCTGTGTTCATGCTGAATGACAAGAACTGGAGGGGAACTAGTAATGTGACAGCAAGAATCCAGTAGTATGGTCCACATAGCAATCAAAGACTAATGCAGAACTGGAAAAGAGGTTTAATGGATGGAGTATATACAGCTGGAGCCTAAATTAAGAATAATCTCTGGATTATTACCTAAGCCACAAGCAAATGGGCATTGGAGAAATAAGATAAATGGATGGTGCAAAGATTGGTGTGGGAGAAATGATTTTCAATTCTTGGTGCACTAGCATCAGTGCCAGTGGAAGTGGAAGATGTACCATTGGGATGGTCTGAATTGTGTTAGGATCTGTATTCTGGTGAATTGTATAACTAGGGGGGGAGGTAGAGAGGGCTTTAACTTAAATAGTGGGGGTGAAGAATCAACTTTGCAAAGATTTGGTAAATTAAATACAGAAGACATGGCAAAACAGCTAAGTAACAACAAAGGAAATGGTGATCAAAGCATGACAGCTTAGGACAGAATGTAAAATCCTAAGAATGCAACAGTTAATAGACCCAGAGATTATAAAAAGATTAAAAATAATTAAAGGAACCGTATTTGAATCACTTAGCATTTATAATAAAACAGATTGATTGACTAGAAGCAAATTTGTAAGAACTGAAAGGCATCACAGAAACTTGACTGCAAGCTTATAAAGATTGGGATCTGAATATTCAAAAGCATGTGACATTTAAGAAAGGCAGGAAACGAGGAGGAGGTAGAGAGGGAGTTCTGTTTATTCAGCATTGTACTGATGCAATAAAAAGAGAGATTATCTTAGTTCTGCGTGTCAGCATGTAGAATCAGCTAGGGTAGAGTTGAGCTCAAGGAGATTCTGAAGAAGAGGCATGTCAGACTCCTAACATTAATTCAGATCCTCTCACCTTAAATGCTGCCAGACTTGGAGAACTACAGAGGGATCTGGGTGTCCTGCTACACAAATCACAAGAAGTTAGCATCGATGTACATAAAGTGATTAGGAAGGTAAATGGAATGTTGTAATTGATTTCAAGGAGAATGGAATATATAAGTAAAGATCTGCAACAAAAACAGAAATTGCTGGCAAAACTCAGCAGGTCTGGGGAGAAGGTAGAACTAATTTTTCGAGTCTGGTGCTTGTTTATCAGTTCTGATGAAGGGTCTCTTTTGTTTAAGGTTGTCTTTTTTACGTTGGAGCTCCATGATGGTGGTTTCCATTGTGTCTTAGATTGAGATATAACTCCTAGTGACTTCAGTTTGCCATCTCCCTCTTTCAGCAAACCAAGATATCATTCTAACACCTACCACACATTCCAGCTGCTATGGGTCATTAAGATTAGCTTGCACTGTTCTAGTGTAAGGCTAAAACCTCTGCAACGGATGAGTGGCTTTTCTGTGTTGTGAACTTCAGTGATAGCAATTCTAGTTGACAAGTGCTTCAGGGTAGTTTCATGCTGATGTTTGACAATACATCAGGACTGATGAAGTTAAACCTGTACACGTTAAACCTAGTACTTATCATACAGTCTCAAAATGGGCCTTTAGATTTTCCAAGTACAATGGATCGTCACTAAACATAGGCATCATATGTTCTTCTCAGACATCTGGCGTTAACTTGCAATATATTGTTTGCCCACCATCTGTACAGAATTGGTAAAAATAGGGGACCAAAAGCACTGACTTAAAATGGTCCCAGGGATGACTTTGCCGATACAATTGGCCAAGTTCCATGGAAGCAACATGGATTCAGACACTTCAGCTAAAATTAATATTTTTCCCAAGCGCTATTAAACCATCTAGAAAGCCAGGAGGTGTGAAAAGGTCCTCATCTCCTAATGGATTTACACCAGCATGAGAGTTTTCACAAGTTGGAGATGGAAACTTCATCTACAATTATCTTGCCTGAAAACATAACCTAGGTTAGAGACAAAAAACTGCAGATGCTGCAATTACAGCAAAAGTTATGGGCGGCACTGTGACTCAGTGGTTAGCACTGCTGTCTCACAGCGCCAGGGACTCAGGTTCTATTCCGGCTCAGGCAACTGTCTGTGTGGAGATTGCACAATCTCCCCATGTCTGCATGGGTTTCCTCCGGGTGCTCCAGCTTTCCCCCACAATCCAAAGATGTGCAGGTTAGGTGAATTGACCATATCATTCAGAGATGTGTAGTCAGTGGTAAATATAGAGTAATGGGTTTAGGTGGGAAACTCTTTGGAGGCCTGATGTGGATATGTTGGGCCGAAGGGCCTGTTTCCACACTGGAGGGATTCTAGGATTCTAAGAGTAGTTTATGAGGGTGAGGTGTGGAGCTTGGAAATTGCTTTACTTTGTCCTGTAATTTAGAGTGTCAGCATATGAAAAATATATGAAACACGTGTGGAAAGTAGTTAAGTTAGAGGAATTTGCCAAGACTAGAAACTTGGGAGATTCTGGAAGCATGACATCAGAGGCAGATGCAATTTCATTGTTGAAGATTTTTGGAAAGTCTAAAGTTTGGTTTGGAGGACTATAGAAGATGTTATAATTAAACTTAACTTGGACTAGACCCTAGGTAATATGATGTCTTTGCTACCGTCTGTTTATTTTTCAGACTATTTAGCTTGTAGGTATTGTGCCAAAGTAAATATATCTTTCTCTATGAGCATGTTTTTTCAATGTCTTGAATTAAAATGGTACTGCACTAATTGAGGACCTAAAAGTTTGATGACATTTAATTAATTCAGTATGATATAGGTGACAGATCAAGACATTGCTGAGTATATAGTATTGATGATGTTCCAATGATATAAAAGTAGACACTTGGTCATTGAATTCCAAATTCATTTTAATAGCAGGGATTTTCATAGGCTGAAATGGCTTTCACAAAGGACCAAAACCATTGGCTTAAAATGGTCCCAGGGATCACTTACCAACACAATTGGCCAAATTTTATGGAAGCAATATGGATTCAGACACCTCAGCTAAAATTAGTATTTCCCCAAGGGCTATTAAATTAGCCAGAAAGCCAGGAGGTGTGAAACCATTTTCAGCTCCTCATGGATTTACACCAGAACGAGAAGTTTCAAATGTTGGAGATGGAAGCCTCATCTACAATTATCTTGCCTGAAAACATAACCTAGGTTAGAGACAAAGAAACTGCAGATGCTGGAATCCAAGGTAGACAAGCAGGAGGCTGGAAGAGTACAGCAAGCCAGGCAGCATCAGGTGGTAGAGGAGTCAATGTTTCAGGTACAACCGTTCTTCAGGACTAGGGGTGGGTGTGGGGGGAGCTGCAGATAAAGGGGTTGGGGAGTTCAGGGTGGTGAGGTAGGGACAGGTGAGCACAGCTAGAGGGAATGACCTGATTGGTCAAGGGGAGGAATTAATCCGGTTGGTAGCCAGAAGGAAGGGTCAGTCAGAGGAATTGAGGGGAGGGGGAGGGGCTGGAAAAGGAGTCAGGTGATGGAAAGGGAGATTATTTGAAATTGAAGATCTCAATGTTGAGCCCTCTGGGCTGTTGTCTGCCCAGGCGGAAGATGAGGTGTTGTCCCTCCAATTGGGAGCACGTGATGCAGTAAACTAGGTTGGAAGAGAGGCAGGACAACCTCTGTCTCACCTGGGAAGACTGTTTGGGCTCCTGGATGGAGGTGAGGGCGGTGGTGTACCACCAGGTTTTGCATCTTTTTGGTTGCAGGGGAAGGTATCTGGGGGTTTGGAGGGGGGTTGGTGGGGATGAAGATCTGGACTCCTGGGGGGTCTCTCAGTTCTGTGATCAGTCAATAAACACACCTGTAAATGACACTTTGTCAATCGTTTATTCTTTGATACGGCCAGGTCGTGAGACTCTGATCAGCCTAGAAGTATGAGTACTCATAAACCACCAAAAGAATCCGATGACTTACAGAGTTTGCATAGGGCTTATATACATTGTTCATAGTCAGACATCAAACATGATCACATAGTAACAATCAATGAAATTGCATGAGGCCCCCGTGCATTTTTGCCTCAGCCTATCATGATTTCTTGTAATAACCTGTTCTTAGAATCATCTTTGTCCTGCCTTGTGGTTAGGGCTAAACCATTACTTCTGCAATTAATCGGATCTACATCAGTCTGCGGTTTCTTGTTTCTGCCTTGTTCAGTGCAGTTTAACATTGCAGAAGCCATTTTGTGCAGCTCCTTCTGACATTTTGTTGTACTTCCCAGATGCCCACATCCTCAGGGAGAGTGACGCACACCAAGGATTGTGAAGATAATGGTCCTTGCAGAAGTCGGAGAGGAGTGGGGAGAGGAAGATGTTCTTGATGGCGGGGTCTAGTGAGAGTTGGTGGAAGTATTTGAGGATGATGTGTTGGATGCGGAGACTGGTGGGGTGGTAGCTGAGGACCAAGGGAACCCTGTCTTTATTGCATTTGGTGGGGGCTCACAGCAGTGGAACGGGGAATGGAGGCAGTGCAATGGAGGGCTGTCTGGATGACAAAGGGGGGAAGAGCACGTCTCTGGATCTCTAGAATGCCTGCAGTGGAACATTTCCTCATCCGAGCAGATGCAAAGTAGGAGGAAGAATTGAGAGAACAGGATGGAGTTCTTACAGAATACTGGGTGAGAGGAGGTGTATTCCAGATGGTTGTGAGAGTCTGTGGCTTTATAATAAATGTCCATCTGGAGACTGTTGCTAGAGATGGAAATGGAGAGGTCAAGAAAGGGGATGGTGGTGTCGAGATGGACCACGTGACTTTGAGGGCAGGGTAGAAGTTGGAGGTGAAGTTGATGAACTGCTTCAGTTCAGCCTGAGTGCAGGACACTGCCCTGATACAGTTATCAAAGTAACGATCGAAGAGCTGGAGCACAGTGCCTGCAGACATGGAATACACTACAAATTCCTGTTTGCAAAGATGAGGGGAACTTGAATTGATATTGCAGAAATAAACACAGCCTGAAACCTCTCAAGATCTCTCCGTTTCTCAAGAAGTAAAAGTAACAACTTTAACTGTAAAGAGAGAAACATTAACAGAAAATTGTCATCAAACCAGCAGATAAAGGAGGAGCCATCGTCATTCAGACAGCATTATCATCAAACCACCAGATAAAGGAGGAGCCATCATCATTCAGATATGAAAGGACACCGCACAACAATCAACAAGCAGGAGTCTTCCATCCCAGTCAGAGAGCTCTTCAGCAGACCAGGACATTGGACCTCAGACCATCCTCCAAGGTGGACTGCAGGACAGGCAACAAAGAAAAGTGGCCGAGCAGACGCTGATAGCCAAGTTCAGTACCCATGGGGGTGGTTCATGTCACACTACTGGTGACCCCATTGCACTATACACACACAGAGATAGATGCACACAGGCAGACAGAAGCGCACACACAGACACACACACACACAGAGACAGATGCATACAGACTCACACACACACACCTACAGACACTCACACTCTCCTACAGACCCATAGAGTCACGCAGACCCTCTCTCATGCACTCACACATACACTCCCATGTTCACATGCACTCTCGCACAGACTTAAACCATTTACCCTCACACACATACACACACTCTCTCACAGACACTCATCACCAACCCGCGCATACACACCCAAAAGCACACATACACATATAGGTTTGTGGGGTGAATTTGTACTTGCAGATTTACATTTTACTTTGCTCAAAAGCTGCATGAATTCATGTAAGATGCTGTAAATCCATTTTTTAGATTAGAATCAGTCTGACCATTGTGGCACAGACAGTCTCACACAGGGCAGCTCACACCTTCAATGCATTATGTGGGCTGACATGATACCAACTGTTAAAGTTCACTTGAGAATGTAATTTTAAAGAAGTTCTGCAATTTACATATGAAAGAACTGAAACCAACATAGTCATTCTAAAATATGAGGGACTTAAACAATCCAGGTCATTTTCAATATATCTTTTCAATTACATCACATTGTAAACTTTTGCTATAAGTTCTGTGTCTTACGAACTTATACTCCACAACCACCTGATGAAGGAGCAGCACTCTGAAAGCTAGTGCCTCCAAATAAATCTGTTGGACTATAACCTAGTGTTGTGCGAGTTTTAACTTTGTACACCCCAATTTCACTCCGGCATCTCCAAATCATGGAAAGAGATAGTTCGAGATATTAATCAACCATTTGTAGTCTCACTCAATGAACATTCCTTTTGTACTAAAAGCAACCCCTCTTTTAAGTTTGTATCAGTAATCCACGATGGAGGATGGGAAAATTTCTGGCTGTAACAGCTGCTCCTTTTTTGGGGTATTTTAGGTGTTGGAGGTGATTTCCTCGAATTCCAGGAGCAGCAATTACTGTTTTATATGCTGCTGCATTGTTTTGGAACTTTGGAGAAAAAAAGTCAAAACAACGGCACTTTTAAAAGGGAGAAGGACAGACAAAGGCAACACATGGTCAGGTCAGTGCAGGAGAGAGAGTGAGAGAGAGAGAGAGAAAGAAACCCACGCTGCTAACTAACACAACAGTGAAGCTGCACAGTTACTGCCTTTGCTGTTTGAATTCATGTAACGCTGGACATCTAGGAAAACTGAACAAACAGTGAAATTCACAACTTATCTTGGAGGAACCTGGTTGGGAGAGGTCGTAGCACAGAAACAGATAAGTGAATAGCTTTAAGTGTGGCCTTACTGTAAGTCTGCAGTAGTGAGTAGAGTGGGTTCTTTCTTAATTATATGTTTTATTGAGATTTGTCTCTTGATTAAACTTAAAAATATAAACCATAAGTATTAAGTTAGCCTGGAGCAGTGTTTTGTAGAGGAATGTGACAGTGCTACTTTCTGGGTCTGCAGATTGGAAGAAGCAAAATTGGCCCTTATGAGAGTGATATGCTCTTGTTGTCAGATGTGGGAGATTATGGAGAGTTTACTGAGGACTATCTGCAATATATGTCATTGGTTGTGAATCCTATCATGTCAAGTGGATCAGTCGGAGTGACAGAGACAATGAAGAACTTGCAAGAGCTAGGGGGTGTGATGGATGGCATTTACAGGAAGGGAGGAAAGTGACAGATACAGTCAGGTAGATGGGTTAACTCCAGGAAAGGTAGGAGGGGTAGCAAGGTAATGCAGGAGTCTTCTGTGGCTATCCCCACTGCAAACACGTATGATGTTTTGGAAAATGTTAGAGGTGCTGGACTCTCAGGGGAGTGTAGCACAGACAGCCAAGTTTCTGGTATCGAGACTGGCTCCAATGCAATGAAGAGTACGGCAGGTTCCAAGAGATCGATTGTGTTAGGGGACTCTCTAGTCCAAGGCACAGACAGACGTTTCTGTGGCCAGCAGCAAAAAATCAAAATGGCTTATGGCTACCTGGTGGCAGGATCAAGGATGGCTCAGAGAGTGTGCAGAATGTTCTCAAGGAGGAGAGGACCCAGCAGGAGATCATTGTACAGGTTGGAACCAACAATGTGGGAAGGGAAAGGGTTGAGATTCTGAAGGGAGAATATAGAAAGGTTGGCAGGAATTTAAAAAGGAGGCCCTCGAGAGTAATAATATCTGGATTACTCCTGGTGCTATGATCTAGTGAGGGCAGGAATAGGAGGATAGAGCAGATGAATGCATGGCTGAGGAGCTGGTGTATGGGAGAAGGATTCACATTTTTGGATCATTGGAAGCTCTTTTGAGGTAGATGTGACCTATACAAGAAGGATGGATTTCACCTCAATTGGAAGGGGATTAATATACTGGCAGGGGGAGTTACTCGAGCTGCTCAGGAGGATTTAAACTAGTAAAGGGCGGGGTGGGGAAGGGGGATGGGACCCAGGGAGATAGTGAGGGAAGAGATCAATCTGAGACTGGTACAGTTGATAAAAGAAGCAAGTAAAACAGTCAGGGCAGGCAGGGACAAAGCAGAGAACAAGGTAGGACTGATAAATTAAACTGCATTTATTTCAATGCAAGAGGCCTAACAGGGAAGGCAGATGAACTCAGGGCATGGATAGGAACACGGGACTGGGATATCATAGCAATTACAGAAACATAGCTCAGGGATGGGCAGGACTGGCAGCTTAATGTTCCAGGATACAAATGCTACAGGAAGGACAGAAAGGGAGGCAAGAGAGGAGGGGAAGTGGTGTTTTTGATAAGGGATAGCATTACAGCTGTGCTGAGGGAGGATATTCCTGGATATACCAGGAATATTCCAGGGAAGTTATTTGGGTGGAAATAAAAAGGGGATGATCACTTTATGGGGATTGTATTATAGACCCACTAATAGTCAGTGGGAAATTAAAAATCAAATTTGTAAGATCTCAGTTATTTGTAAGTATAATAGAATGGTTATGGTAGGGGATTTTAACTTTCCAAACAAAGACTGGGACTGACATAGTGTTAAGGGTTTAGATGGAGAGGAATTTGTTAAATGTATACAAGAACATTTTCTGATTCAGTATGTGAATGTACCTACTAGAGAAGGTGCAAAACTTGACCTACTCTTGGGAAATAAGGCAGGGCAGGTGACTGAGGTGTCAGTGGGGAGCACTTTGGGACCAGCAACCATAATTATATTAGTTTTAAACTAATGATGGAAAAGGTTAGACCAGATCTAACAGTTGAAGTTCTAAATTGCAGAAAGGCTAATTTTGACGGTATGAGGCAAGAACTTTCAGAAGCTGATTGGGGGCAGATGTTTGCATATAAAGTATCGGTTGGAAAATGGGAAGCTTTCAGAAATGAGATAACAAGAGTCCAGAGACAGTATATTCCTCTTAGGGTGAAAGGAAAGGCTGGTAGGTAAAGGGAATGCTGGATGACAAAAGTAATTGAGGGTTTGGTTAAGCAAAAGAAGGAAGCATATACACAGGATAGATCGAGTGAATCCTTAGAAGAGTATAAATATAATAGGAGTATACTTAGGGAAACCAGGAAGGCAATAAGGGGACATGAGATAGCTTTGGCAAACAGAGTTAAGGAAAATCCAAAGGGTTTTTACAAAATCATCAAGGACAAAAGGGTAACTTGGGAAAGAATAGAGCTCCTCAAAAATCAGCAAGGCGCCCTTTGTGTGGAGCTGCAGGAGATGGGCAACGATATTACATGAGTATTTTGCATCAGTGTTTACTGTGAAAAAGGACAGGGTATATATATAGAATGTGGGGAAACAGATGGTGACACCTTGAAAAATGTCCATATTACAGAGGAGGAAGTGCTGGATGTCTTGAAACACAGAAAAGCGGATAAATCCCAAGGACCTGATCAGATGTACCCTAGTACTCTGTGGGAAGCTTGGAAAGTGATTGCTGGACCTCTTACTGAGATATTTGTATTGTCAATAGCCACAGGTGAGGTGTTGGAAAACGAGGTTGGCTAATGTGGTTCAAGAAAAGTGGTAAGGACAAGCCAGGGATCTATAGACCAGTGAGCCTGATGTTAAAGGCCTCTTTGTTCAGCAACACCCCCTAGGACCTTACCGTTAAGTGTATACGTCCGCCTAAGATTTGCTTTCCCAAAGAGAATCCTGAGGGATAGGATGTCCATGTATTTGGAAAGGCAAGGATTGATTAGGGATAGTCAACATGGCTTTGTGTGTGGGAAATCATGTCTCCCAAATTTGATTGAGTTTTTTGAAGAAGTAACAAAGAGGATTGATGAGGGCAGAGTGGTAGATGTGATCTATATGGACTGCAGTAAGGTGTTTGACAAGGTTCCCCATGCGAGGCTGGTTAGCAAACTTAGATCTCATGGAATACAGGGAGAACTAGCCAACTGGTTATAGAACTGTCTCAAAGGTAGAAGTCAGAGGGTGGTGGTGGAGGATTGGTTTTCAGACTGGAGGCCTGTGACCAGTGGAGTGCCACAAGGATTGGTGCTGGGTCCACTACTTTTTGTCTTTTATATAAATGATTTGGATGTGAGCATAAGATTTATAGTTTATAAGTTTGCAGATGACACCAAAATTGGAGATGTAGTGGACAGTGAAGAAGGTTACCTTTGATTACATGGTATCTTAACCAGATGGGCCAAAGGGCTGAGAAGTGGCAGATGGAGTTTAATTTGGATAAATGCAAGGTGCTAAATTTTGGGAAAGCAAATCTTAGCAGGACTTATACACGTAAAGGTAATGTCCTTGAGAGTGTTGCTGAAGAAAGAGATCTTCATGTGCAGGTTCATAGCTTCTTGAAAGTGGAGTCACAGGTAGATAGTATAGTGAAGAAGGCATTTGGTGTGCTTTCCTTTATTGGTCAGAGTATTGAGTACAGGAGTTGGGAGGTCATGTTGCGGCTTTACAGGACATTAGCCACAATATTTTGGAATATTGTGTGCAATTCTGGTCTCCTTCCTATCGGAAGGACATTATGAAACTTGAAAGGTTCAGAAAAGACTTACAAGGATGTTGCCAGGGTTGGAGGATTTGAACTACAAGGAGAAGTTGAATAGGCTGAGGCTGATTTTCCTGGAGTATCGGAGGCTGAGGGGTGACCTTATACAGGTTTTAAAAATTCGTGAGAGCGATGGATAGGATAAATAGACAAAGCCTTTTCCCTGGGTTGGTGGAGTCCAGAACTAGAGGGCATAGGTTTAGGGTAAGAAGGGAAAGATATAAAAGAGACCTAACAGGTAACTTTTTCATGCAGAGGGTGGTACATGTGGAATGAGTTGCCAGAGGAAGTGGTGGAGGCTGGTACAATTGCAACATTTAAAAGGCATCTGGATGAATATATGAATAGGAAATCATGATTCGGAGATGCCGGTGTTGGACTGGGGTGTACAAAGTTAAAAATCACACAACACCAGGTTATAGTCCAACAGGTTTACCTGTTGGACTATAACCTGGTGTTGTGTGATTTTTAAATGAATAGGAAGGGTTTGGAGGGATATGCGCTGAGTGATGGCAGGCGGGACTAGATTGGGTTGGGATATCCGGTCGGCATGGACGAGTTGGACCGAAGGGTCTGTTTCCATGCTGTACATCTCTATGACTCTATGACTCTATCTGTGTATGTCTTGTGGTTAGCAGGAAACAAAATTGATCTTTTATTCACTCAAGAAAATCTTGTGATTGACTCTGAATTGACAGTGAAAATAGTTAACGACATTTTAAATGGTGAAACATATCAACACATGTTAAAGGAACTTACACTTTTTTTGTAAGAAACCAAGAAGATGCAAAGTCTCAGTCCTTCTCACCTGTTGTGGGAATGGATAGAGTAAGGAAATAAAGTTTAAAGACATGATTCAAAATGGTGAAAGTGAGCTTAAGTTTTTGCTTTTTTTATTCCTTCACAGGATATGGATATCACTGACTGGGACAGCATTTCCTGCCCATCCCTTGTGAAGGTAATGGTTGGCTGAACATCTGCAGTCCACGTGTTGTGGGTTGATCTACAATGCCCTTAGCGAGGGATTTGCAGGATTGTGACCCAGTGGCAGTGAAGGAATGGCGATATATTTCCAATCAGGAGAGTGAGTGGCTTGTATGGGAGCTTGCAGTTGGTGGTGTTCCCATATATCTGCTGCCCTGTCCTTTTAGATGGAAGCAGTCATGGGTTTGGAAGGTGCTGTCTAAGGAGCCTTGGTGAGTTTCTGCAGTACATCTTGTAGATGGTACATGCTGCTGCTACTGAACATCAGTGGTGGAGAGAGTGAATGTTTGTGGACATAGTACCCTGAAAGATGTCGAACTACTTGAGTGTTATGGAGCTGCATTCATCCAGGCAAGTGGGGTGTATTCCATCACACTCCTGACTAGTGCTTTGTCGATGGTGGACAAGGTTTGTGGAGTCATGACACAAGTTACTCACTTCAGTATTCCTAGCCTCTGACATGCTCTTGTGGCTACAGTACTTATATGGATACTGAAAGGATAGTGAGAGACCTTTTACTATGGAGAGTGAAATTTATTAGTAACAAAGCTAGTTGGACAAAAGGTCTAATTGAATTTTCTGTCATTGATTTAAAGTAACAGCAGAATCTGTGCTAGTACATCTTAAGTAGTGGGAGACACTAGATGAATTGATATGTACAAACCTTTTGGATGAAGAATGATATGGAACAACTGTGCAAGTAAACCAAGTATTTTGGCAAGTCTAATTCTAGAACAAAATTATACAGTGAATGGAAGAAGCTTGGGAAAAGTTGATGGGCAGAGAGATCTGGGAGTGCAGGTCCATTGTACCCTGAAGGTTGCTGCACAGGTGGATAGAGTGGTCAAGAAGGCATATGGTATGCTTGCCTTCATCAGACAGGGTATTGAGTATAAGCTGGCAGGTCATGTTAAATTTGTACAAGACATTGGTTTGGCTGCATTTAGAACACTATGTACTGTTCTGGTTGCCACATTACCAAAGGGATGTGGACACTTTGGAGAGAGTGCAGAGAAGGTTTACGAGGATGTTGCCTGGTATGGAAGGTGCTAGTCATGAAGAGAGTAGGTTAGGGTTGTTTTCATTAGAGAAAAAGAGATTGATGGGGGACCTGATTGAAGTCTACAAAATCATGAAGGATATAGACATGGTGGATAGAGATAAGTTTTTTCCCAGGGTGAAAGATGCATTAGCGAGAGGTCACGCTTTCAAGGTGAGAGGTGAAACGTTTAAGGGGAATACACATGGCAAGTACTTTACACAGAGGGTGGTGGGTGTCTGGAACGCGTTGCCAGCAGAGGTGGTAGAGGCAGGCAAGGTAGAGTCATTTAAGATGTATCTGAACAGATACATGAGTAGGTGGGGAGCAGAGGGATACAGATGCTTAGGAGTTGGATGACAGGTTTAGACAGTAGATTTGGATTGGCTCAGGCTTGGAGGTACGAAGGGCCTGTTCCTGGGCTGTAAACTTTCTTTGTTCTTTGTTCTATATTTTGGCAGGATGGGGGTTAAGGGAGTTTATGAGTGAATTACAGAGGGAGCTTCTGTCAGAAATCTTTCAAGAATTGATGAGTAGTTTTAGAGAGGCAGGAAAGGAGTTAAAAATAGCCTTATGTGTGATCAAATTCTGAGGGCTAGAAGTCATATTGCAAGAACAAATTGAGAGTTGCATGTCTGAGGAAGAATTTATACAAATTGTGAGATAGAAATTAGAAGGGAAGTGGAGAATTAAGTTACTGAAGAATCACTTGATACAAGTGTGGAGGAAGCAGAGAAGAGAGGCGATGTTGGTGAGAATGTTAACAAGTATGAACAATGCGATGGTGGTATATGACCAGGAACACCAGAGCCAAGGGTCTCAGTCTAAGGATACTGGGTAGGCCAGTTGGGACTGAGATGAGGAGAAATGTCTTCACACACAGTGGTGAGCCTGTGGAATTCTCTGTTACAGAGAGGAATTGAAGTCAAAACATTGAATGTCTTCAGGAAGTAGTTAGACATCATTCTTAGGGCTAAAGGGATCAAAGGGTATGTCGGGAAAGCAGGAACAGGGTGCTGCGATGAATGTCAGCCATGATTAAATTGAATAGCAGAGCAGGCTGTAACAGCCTAATGGTCGACTCTGATTCCTATTTGACATGTTTCTACGAACAAGTAGGAGCAGAGTGGATTAAAAGTGATCAAGTGGGAACAGGTACCAAGGAATAAGGTGACAGGCGCTAGCATGGTACTGCTATCCTGTTTTCCGCCCCTCAGTCGAAACAAAACACTTAGAGACACAGAATGGTTTAACCTCCTTCAACTTTATTCTGGGCCCTGGAGGGAGAGAGAACGATCGCCTGTGTGCACAGAGACACGAGTTCTCAGTCTTTTCTAGAACAGCAGTTTCTTAAGGAATTATATAGTCACTTACAGGGAGGAGCATCCACATAAGGCAACATACATATTGATTGGGTGACCGTTACAATCAGAGAGTGTCAATAGTAAAGATTAAACCATCTTCTGTTGCATAGTGAATGTTCTTAACTTTAACTGCCTTCACATAATGAATACTTTTCACCTTGTTAAACTGACCTTACATACTGAATGCTTCCAATATTGTTAAATGGCTCTACATTGTTAACCCATTCCCCTTGCCTCCAGCACCCCATTGTTAACTGCAAGTTCTTATCTGATCTGAATCACACTCAGCTGAACCTCTTGTTTCACAAAACTCAAAATTTAACTCTTTCCCTACCTGCTCATACCCTATATACATTCTCAGTGCTTGGCACGAATCTTGTGATACTTCTCGGAGAGTCAGTGGTAGATTCTACAGAGAGGTGTAAAAAGAGACAAAATAGTAAGTGACGGGGACTTGAAGCCAAGGTGATAGCAAGGGAGAAGGCTGTCTTGGCTATGTTGTCAATTCTGAAATGGAATCAGGAAAAGCACTGTATTGCTGAATGGGAGCAGAGGTGGAGAAATCTAGAGAGCGGAAAATGTTTGCATGTAATCAGGTATATGCCTGTAAATTAAGGTTAGAGTTAATGCATTATTGATAATGAAACATGAAATTGACATTCCATGAATGTAAAGGGTCACTGATGGAATGTGAGGTTGAAATACTGGAACATCTCAGGATTAAAAGCAGACAGGTTCCTAAAGTTGGCCAATAATGAAATGCAGAAAGAATGTTCTATGTGATTAGATTCCTGGTACGTACCAGCACACGGAGCAGTATTCAAAATCTAAGTCACTGATAAGACAGATGCATATTAATTTTCATATCTGATATAGGCTGGTGTTCAACACTTTGTTTAATTAATTGTGTAATAGTTAGATGTGATAATAATCACCCAACAGTATAAAAGGAAACATTTTGAAATCTCTCTAAGTACATGCCGGAAACATGATAATGTACTACCTCTTGATAATGTACTACCTCTTTCTTTAATCTACTTTTTTCATTACTTCCCAGTTAGTAGCAGAGCTAAATCTGTAATTTACTATAAAGTCTGTTAAAGAAATAAGTTGTATAGAAACTTTGATGAGAGTTCCAAACCAAAATTATTAATGTCTAATTTAAATTGAATTGATTTTATTGTCACGTGTACCGAGGCACAGTGAAAAGTTTTGTCTTACGAGGTTGTAGAAAAGCCAGGGTGGAATTGTGGAAAATATGTTTGTGAAAAATGTAAGTATGGCTTCTGCAGAAACCACAATCAACGGTCATAAGGCTCAGTGATGCAGAAACTACCATCAATGATCATAAGGCTCAGTGCTGCAGAAACTACCATCAATGGTCATAAGGCTCAGTGCTGCAGAAACCACAATCAATGGTCATAAGGCTCGGTGCTGCAGAAACTACAATCAACGGTCATAAGATTCGGTGCTGCAGAAACTACAATCAATGGTCATAAGGTTCGGTGCTGCAGAAACTACAATCAATGATCATAAGGCTCGGTGCAGCAGAAACCACAATCAATGGTCATAAGGCTCAGTGCTGCAGAAACTACAATCAACGGTCATAAGGCTCAGTGCTTCAGAAACTACAATCAACGGTCATAAGGCTCAGTGCTGCAGAAACTACAATCAATGGTCATAAGGCTCAGTGCTGCCCAAACTACAATCAACGGTCATAAGGCTCAGTGCTGCAGAAACTACAATCAACGGTCATAAGGCTCAGTGCTGCAGAAACTACAATCAATGATTATAAGGCTCAGTGCTGCAGAAACTACAATCAATGATCATAAGGCTCAGTGCTGCAGAAACTACAATCAATGATCATAAGGCTCGGTGCTGCAGAAACTACAATCAACGGTCATAAGGCTCAGTGCTGCAGAAACTACAATCAATGGCCATAAGGCTCGGGGCTGCAGAAACTACAATCAATGGTCATAAGGCTCAGTGCTGCCCAAACTACAATCAACGGTCATAAGGTTCGGTGCTGCAGAAACCACAATCAACGGTCATAAGGCTCAGTGCTGCAGAAACTACAATCAACGGTCATAAGATTCAGTGTGGCCTATCAGGGAGAAAGAGTCGCTTTAGCAGAAGCCATAATGCAGAAGTCATGCACGCTAACAATAGACCACAGAGGGATGTGGCAAAATGGTCAAGCTATGTGGTTAAGTGGTCAAGTTAACACCTGGAATTTGTCATGAACAAGGAATTGGATAGGCCAAATAAGGCAAGAAACAAATAAGAGTAAGGAGCGACAGGCTTAGAGTAGTGGGAGAAGTAAACAGAGGCGGAGTGAAGTGAGTAGCTTGTGATAGGTTTGACGCTTTGCATGTTAAGCCAATAAGGTAAAAGAGGAGTACCGACAGACTCAGCTGAACTGTATAACTTGCGATGTAACCTTCTGATCGGTGTGCCTACTTGTCGGACACCCATTCTTATAAGAATGCTTCAATAAATACTTGTTTCAGAATTTGACTCAGACTGAAATTATTGAAGAGTGAATGGCCTTTCTCACAGGATGGATCTTTAAGAATGCTGGCGGCCTTTCCTTGACAGAGGGCCTGATAGATGGATTCTACAGATGGGAGGTTTGCCTTTGTGATTATTCGGGCTGAGTTCACCACTCTCTGTCACCGTCTCTGATCTGAATGGGACAGTTGCCATACCAGGTAGTGATATATCCAGACAGAATGCTCTCGATGGCACACCTATAATAGTTGGCAAGGGTATTTGCCGTCATGCCAAATTTCTTCAGCTACCTGAGGAAGAGGAGATGTTGTTGGTCCTTTGTAACCAGTGCGTCCACATGAAGAGTCCAAAAAAGCTTGTTGTTGATGACCACTCTCAGGGGTTTGTCACTCTCCACTCTGTGCTATTAATGTGTACGGGGGGCATGAGTAACATCCCGCCAAAAGGCAATAATGTGTTCCTTGGTTTTGCCAGCATTGAGAGTGAGGTTGTTCTCAGTGCACCATTTTTGCAGGTCTTCCACCTCCCATCTGTAGTCTGTTTCGTCACCATCTGAAATTAAACTGACTATGGTGGTGTGAGGGGCAATTGCAAATGTTGTTGTCTGCAAAAATCACAAGGCTGAATTATGAAGGGGTGTGTGTGTAGGTTAAGCTAGATCTGCTTGTACAAACAGTTATAAGCATCTGTTTCCTGCTTCTGCAAAAACAAAAAAAAACTACAGTCAAGAGATCATAAGGCTCAGTGTGGACGAAGAATGGGAGGAAATGTTGCTTTAGCCAGCAAGGAAGCAGGTGGCAATGAAGGAGGATATCATAGAATCATAGAGAATCATAGAGGTGTACAACATGGAAACTGACGCTTCGGTCCAACCTGTCCATGCCGACCAATTATCCCAACCCAATCCAGTCCCACCTGCCAGCACCTGGCCCATATCCCTCCAAACACTTCCTATTCATATACCCATCCAAATGCCTCTTAAATGTTGCAATTGTACCAGCCTTCACCACATCCTCTGGCAGCTCATTCCATACACCTACCACCCTCTCCGTGAAAATGTTGCCCCTTAGGTCTCTTTTATATCTTTCCCCTCTCACCCTAAACCTATGCCCTCTAGTTCTGGACTCCCTGACCCCAGGGAAAAGACTTTGCCTATTTACCCTATCCATGCCCCTCATGATTTTGTAAACCTCTATAAAGGTCACCCCTC
>NC_057728.1:16668292-16683931 GCF_004010195.1 Chiloscyllium plagiosum
TCCATCTGCCACTTCTCAGCCCATTGGCCCAACTGGTCTAGATCCTGTTGTAATCTGAGGTAACCCTCTTCGCTGTCCACTACACCTCCAATTTTGGTGTCATCTGCAAACTTACTAACTGTACCTCTTATGCTCGCATCCAATTCATTTATGTAAATGACAAAAAGTAGAGGTCCATCACCGATCCTTGTGGCACTCCACTGGTCACAGGCCTCCAGTTTGAAAAACAACCCTCCACCACCACCCTCTGTCTTCTATATTTGAGCCAGTTCTGTATCCAAATGGCTAGTTCTCCCTATATTCCATGAGATCTAACCTTGCTACTGAATCTCCCATTGGGAACCTTGTCGAATGCCTTACTGAAGTCCATATAGATCACATCTACTGCTCTGCCCTCATCAATCTTCTTTGTTACTTCTTCAAAAAACTCAAAATGTATGCTAACAATAGACCACAGAGGTATGTGGTGAAACGGCCAAGCAAAACCTGCACTTTGTCACGCACAAGGGTGCATAAGGCAAGATAAACAAGAGTAATGGGCACTGGGTTTAGAGTAGTGGGAGATGTAAACGGGGAGGAGCAATGTGAGGACTATAGCAGAAATGAATTGTATAAAAGTTGTGTACTCGTTGAACTCAGTGTGCCTATCTAGTAGACACCCCTCTTGCAAGAGCATAATAAACGATACTGCTGCTTCAGATCTTGTCCCGGACTGAAATTATTTAAGCAAGTGGGTTCTATTTCCCACAATTGGGGGCTGGTCCTGGTTATCTTCCATCATCGGGAGGGAGTGGCTGGCCCTGGACACTGAGATCACGGTTGAGGAGCGATCTCGTGTCTTGGGTTGGGTGCTCCCTTGGGTGACCAGTAAGAATCCTTGAAAGGAGACATCTGAATGTGGCAGTGGGGAGAGTAAAGCCGACTCTGAACGCAGAGAAGGGCCAGGCAACTCTGTGCACGGACCAAGGAAGGAAAATTGATTTTAAGTACTGCCTTGGTGGCTGGGATTGCGTTTTAGTAGTTAATAAGGGACTAACGAAGAAACTCAATATGTGCTGTGCCGAGGGTAAGGAAAAAGCCTCCGGGAAAAAAAATGGAAATGGAAATGGCGGCAGAGTCCCTGACAACATACCTCCAGAAAGTCTGTTGGGCAGGATGTTGTGGAATTGGAAAAATAATACAAGGGGAAAAGATAGGAAAAAGATGATTAAATATTGTTGCTTTATATGGACTAAGGAATCCATTCTTCGTCCCGTCGTCTTCTGGCCAAAGTATGGGTCGGACGAAGACTGGGTTTGTAAATAATTGAATTTATATGTCAACGGAAAACAGCCTTACAGTCAGGAAGAATCAGATTTTGCTTTGTGTCGGAAGGGCTAGTAGCTGAAGGGCTACTGAGGGTACACTTTGTAACTAAATCATGGCCGGACATCCAGAAAAATATTCAAAAGATAGAGGGTTGAAGCGAGGAGCACCTAGAGGTGTTGTTGCGGGAAGCTCAGAAAGTGTCTGTGAGATACGGTGTGTGTGTGTGTGAGAGAGAGGGAGAGAGAGAGAGAGAGAGAGAGAGAGAAAAGAGCTGTACAGCTGGTAATAGTTTAACCCTTTGTGATTTGGTTTGAATGCACATTTGTTTGTTGGTGATTGAATGTTTGTGCTTTGTTCCCTGGAACTTGAGATCCAGGACTGTTTTGAATCTGATTTCTATTATGGAAATTTAACATGATTTCTTTTAAGGTTAAGGATTTTACGTGATTACGAAAAAAAATGTTAACTCCTGTTCTTTTTAAGGATCATCAGTTTACTATCAGTTTCTAACTAATCTCTTTTATCCTTACATTAAAGCAATTTATGGAGCACAGTTGAAGTTTCAGTTCAACATTAGATTGTAATTTTTAGAAGTCCTATGGTTAATATCTGTGGCCTTGGATTCGGCCATTATATGCATCAGAAGTTTTTTGTTAACTTGAATAGACAAATCCTTTTAAGACAGCTCAGGTTATTTCACGACCTATAGCATTGTAATTGAGCAATGACTGGTCAGGACTACTTAAGAAACATAATTTTGGATTTAAATTAAGGGACTAAAACTCGGTAATTATAGTGGATTTCAAAGTTGGGAACTGTATGCATTTTACATTTTAAATATTAAATACTGAATAAATGAATTTATAATATATAAATATATATTTATAAGTAAGGTTCCAAAATGTATGGTTAGGAACAAGCTTTAAAGTTAGATAAGCATAAATTGATGAATTGGTATTCGAAGTTATAGGGAGCAAGAAATATTGCAATATTTCTTTAAAAAAACATTCAAGGTCTTAACAAACATCTGGCAACGTAACATGAGAAGCAGAAACAAAAGGCAAAAATAATGATAGCCACGGTCGATGAGATAATTAAAAAAAAGGACAAAACTAAAAGGAGAAGGAAACCAGAATGGTGGCGGGCAGCATGTTGAAAATAAAGGGAGGAGATGTTAAGGGGTTTGGTGGACAGGGACAGACATCGAGGTGGAAATCCCCACAGGCGGGATGTTACTACTGTAGAAAGACAGGTCACTTTAAGCGGAAGTGTCCGGATCTGAAAAGGGAAGAGAGGGCAATATTGCTTATGAACTTTGATGAAGAATGGGGGTGTCAGGGGCTTCTGCCCTCGGGGGCCCACCAGGAACCATTGATAAATTTAAAGGTAGGACCTTACAAAGAGGGCGTCGTTTTCCTAGTCGATACGGGGTCAGCAAGGTTGTCCTTAAATTTTAAGCCCAAGACAGCGGGAACGAAAGAGTTAATTGGATTATGGCGACAGCTTTGTGATGAGAGGCACGCAGAATTAGTTTTGCGCTCATGACAAGATACTGCCACCAAATTGGGGATTGAATTAACTGCAAATGGTGCGATGAAATCTGTTGAGACTCTTAAAAATGAATGTACTTGAGCAAAACAATTACAGAAACAGAATGAGAAGTCACAAGTGACTGGTAAACAAACAGAACTGCGCAATTACAGTTTTAAAAATGTTTTAGTCACTTGTTGCGTTTCCATCCTGAATTACAGACAATGATTATTTTATTTATATAATATATAATTAATATTTATAATAAATCGATTGTGTTAGCCTGAATCAATATTAATTGGCAGGATTCCTTTACACATTCTCAGTGACCTGTCATATTGATTCATGGTTAATTTAAAACATGATTGTATTAATTCATTGTTAATTAAAGAATGAAAAGCTACATTACTGGCCGAAGTGTGTGCAGGCAGTGGCAGCAATAGCCTTATTGGTAGAGGAGAGTCAGAAGCTTACATCAGGGGAGCCACTGGGGAGTGCAAGCAACGTGTGATTTAGTCTTAAGGAAATATGGATGCAAAGGGATATATACAATAGCCAAACAGATTTGTGAGGGATGCATAACATGTAAAAAAGTAAACAAGAAAGTGTGAATGAAACAAATCCCAGGAGGGAGAGAACCTGGGCTAAGACCATTCCAGAGCATCCAGGTAGATTATACTGAATGACCCCGAGTGGGAAGACTGAAGTATATGTTGGTCATAGTTGATCATTTATCCGGAAGGGTGGAGGCATAACCTCCGGCCACTGCCAATCCCAGAAACTAAACATTTGTTCTTAAAGAAGTATATACTGGGCTTCAGGATTAGTGGTGCTGGAAGAGCACAGCAGTTCAAGCAGCATCAGAGGAGCAGTAAAATCGATGTTTCGGGCAAAAGCTCATCATCAGGAATACAGGCAGAGAGCCTGAAGCGTGGAGAGATAAGTGAGAGGAGGGTGGAGTGGAGAGGTGGAAAAGAAGTTAGGCAGGTAGGACAAGTCATGGGGACAGTGCTGAGCTGGAAGTTTGGAACTGGGGTGAGGTGGGGGAAGGGGAAATGAGGAAAATGTTGAAACGTCGATTTCGAACCTCCTAGGATGCTGCCTGAACTGCTGTGCTCTTCCAGCACCACTAATCCAGAATCTGGTTTCCAGCATCTGCAGTCCTTGTTTTTACCTCCTAAATTGCAACCGGACTGGGAAGGGCCGTACCAAGCTCTTTTGACTACCGAAACGGCGATAAGGACGGCTGGACTCACTACACCAGGATTAAGGGACCAGTGGAGTCTCCGGTTGAGAAAGAAGTCTGGACGGCCGAATTAACGGAAGAACCACTGAAACCCAGGCTAAAGAGACTTTGAGTAACTGATTATACAGTAACGACGCAAGCGTGGGATCATTTCTGTAAGATTGTATATTAAGTCTCTCGGTGCTTCAGCACGAATTTTAGAATGCTGGGGATGCTTAGGGTTATGATGCTAGCTCTCTTAGTATTGGGATTTTGTCAAACATCATCTTCATATGTGTTATTAACAGTCCCTGAGTCTGATAATCCGCAAGTAATAGATGCCGATGAATGCAGTTTAGTAAATTGTGGGGATGTAGATAATTAGAGACAGTACAGCAGCTCAGATACATTTTAAGTCCTACGGGGATGGTACTTGGTATAATCATCTCGTCACAGTACACCGGGCCCCCTTCTGACCAGCTTTTGACTGTCCCAATAAAAAGTGTAACCCAATATACCTAACGATAAAGAAAACCACATGGTACAAAGCAATTCTGTTGGGCTGGGGGAGGGGGGGGGGCACCTATCAGGTACAAGGTACAATTAAATGAAACATTTGGGATAGAAATGAAAACAAACAGGAAGGATTTCTCGAACTTTTGTTTTCAAATTAGCATAGGAAAGGGAAAACGGGCAGAACTACTGGATAATAAGGTACAACCTTTCACCCCTCCCAATGACTGTAAAGTGGTAAAAATTATAGAGCTAAAGGACTTGAAACAGACCATCGAAATAGAAACTGGGTACGGAGATACAAATGCCTGATAGATTGGCTAAAGTACACAGTAAAAAGTTTGAATAAAAGCAATTGCTCTGCATGTGCCTCCGGTCGGCCAGTGGCCCAGGTGGTCCCCTTTCCGCTCGGGTGGGAGCGAGAAAGGAAGGGCATGAAATGTATGATAGCCCTGTGTCAGGATGAGGCTGCATGGAATGATAGGAACTGTACCTCCCTATCTCTGATGTTCCCTCCCTTGGAGAAGAAAGACTTAAAAGCCCCCCTACCTTTTCAGCCACAGTCAGAAATCACACATCGTGTGTACGTAGACAAGGTACAAATTGGTCCAGAGACTTGGGGGAGCTGAAATTATGGACAGAAATTAAGAATGTCACCGAAACGGACAAGGGAGGGAACTACTCAGCACTAAAAAGGTTCCCCGAGCGGATCTGTGGTGGTACTGTGGAGGAAAAATATTGCGACCCACCCTACCTCCAGATTGGAGGGATATGTACAATCGGCAATTCCATTTACCCTGGCATTTGAGAAGGAAAAAATAGTAGGGAAAAAGAGAAGGAGTAAGAAATCACTATTAAACACTTCTTTTGATGACAGGATTTATCTCGATTCTATAGGAGTCCCTAGGGGAGTACCTGATGAGTTCAAAGCTCGCAACCAGATTGCAGCAGGCTTTGAGTCAGCTGCCCTTTGGTGGGTAACAGTTAATAAAAGTATAGATTGGATAGGTTACATTTTCTATAATCAACAGCAATTTATAAATTATACAAGAGATGCAGTTAAAGGAATATCAGAAAAACTTGATGCGACAAGTAGGATGACATGGGAAAACAGAATGGCCCTTGATATGTTTCTAGAGGAAAAAGGGGGTGGGGGTGTGATGTTAGGAGGAAGCTGTTGTACCTTTATTCCTAATAACATTATGCCTGATGGTTCAATTACTCAGGCCTTAAGGGGATTGACTACCTTAGCAGAGGAACTGGCTGAGAATTCAGGAGTAGACACATCTCTCATGGGATGGCTTGAATCATGGTTTGGAAAATGGAAGGGAGTGGTGGTTTCCATCCTTACTTCCCTGATAGTAGTAGCTGGGGTATTGGTAGCCATTGGCTGTTGCATCATACCTTGTATGCCAGGGCTCACCCAAAGACTGATTGAGACAGCCTTGATGAAACAGATGCCCCGAAAAGGAAATCAGGCAGAGGAACTTTATCTATTAAATAATGAGGGGATGAGTGAGACCAAGATGGATGAAGTCTCAGGAATGACATTTGCGAATTTTGGGGGCGATGCTTAGAGGAAAAAATTGCAGAAACAACAATTGAATGTAAAAACAAAAGGGGCGGGGGGGTATTGTGAGGGGTAATTGCAAAGGTTGTTGTCTGCAAAAATCACAAGGCTGAATTATGAAGGGGGGGGCTGTAGGTTAAGCTAGATCTGCTTGTAAAAACAGTTATAAGCATCTGTTTCCTGCTTCTGCAAAAACAAAAAATAAACCACAATCAAGGGGTCATAAGGCTCAGGGTGGATGAAGAAAGGGAGGAAATGTTGCTTCAGAAAGCAAGGAAGCAGATGGCAGTGAAGGAGGATATATGCTAACAATAGACTACAGAGGGGTGTGGTGAAACGGCCAAGCAAAACCTGCACTTTGTCACGCACAAGGCCGAATAAGACAAGAGATAAACAAGAGTAATGGGCGCTGGGTTTAGAGTAGTGGGACATGTAAACAGGGGAGGAGCAATGGACGGAGGAAAGGAGAAATGAATTGTATAAAAGTTGTGTACTCATTAAACTCGGTGTATCTATCTACTAGACACCCCTCTTGCAAGAGCATAATAAATGATACTGCTGCTTCAGATCTTGTCTTGGACTGAAATTATTTAAGCAAGTGGGTTCTATTTCCCACAGTGGTATCATCAGCAAACTTGTAAATGGAATTAGTCTGGTATTTGGCAGTGCAGTCATGGGTATACAGTGATAAATACCGGACTTGCAAAATACAAATGTCACGGTGAAGAATTGTGGTATCAAAATGAGCAAGGTTCAAGAATTAGTTCAGTACAAACTCAAAATGTCTACTAAAATATTGGAGAGCATGCATTGATGGGAATAAGCCTCTGAGCATGATGGAGCAGGAGAAGGGGAACAGTTTGGAAACTAGGAGAGAAACAAGGTGAAGGACTCCAAAAAACGTGAAATACAAACTATTCCATTGCAGTAGACACACCTAGTAGTTCAGCAGCAGAGCATTTCTGAGGTTGTTTTAGATAGCTGAATCATAGTATGGCAATTTGACCTGGGGAATGATAATTGTCATGGAGCCAGCTTTCACAATAAAAAGATGGCAAGGTAAATGGCACACAGTAAGAGCCATGGTTCAGTGAACAAAACCCAGAATTTCTCTGATTAACCCCACTGAAAGATTTATTGTATATTAGGAAAAAAAGACCTTATTTTCCCTTGGCCTTACAGTTACATAGATATAAAGTTAAAAATCACACAACACCAAGTTATAGTCCAACACGTTTGTTTGGAAATACTAACATTCGGAGCACAGCTCCTTCGTCAGGTAGAGCAGCGCTCCAAAACCTAGTACTTCCAAATAAACCTTGAGAGTGTGGTGCTGGAAAAGCACAACAGGTCAGGCAGCATCCAAGGAGCCAGAGAATTGACGTTTCGGGCATTAGCCCTTCATCAGGAATGAATGCCTGAAATGTCAATTTTCCTGCTCCATGGATGCTGTCTGACCTGTTGTACTTTTCCAGCACCACACTCTCGACTCTGATCTCCAGCATCTGCAGTCCTCACTTTCTCCTTCCAAATAAACCTGTTGGACTATTACCTGGTGTTGTGTGATTTTTAACTTTATCCATCCCAGTCCAACACCGGCTCCTCCACAGCACACTGCAATCAGCAGTGTATGTTAAAACATTGCATAGCAATGGCACACTTTCCTAGATGCCCTCTTAGGATGTATATTGCAATTAATCAGTTATCAGTGAAACAAAGTCCCATCTGCTGCTGATATTAACTACGTCTGACCAAATAATGAGCCCTCTCCTGACACTATTCATCTGATTATTAATCTGGCTCCATTGTTTGAAGGCTAGGACCACATGGAGAGAAACATGTCCAGACTTGTTTCAGCTGTACATCATTGTCCATATTTATGAAACATTTTAGCTGTTTAGCCATATGGCTACAATCTCAATACACTACCCCCGTAACCTCATGCACTTTAAGAAGCTTTTGCTCTGATGCTGCTAAATTGGATTTTTTCATTCAAGGTTTCATCGGTTACCAACATTTTGGATTTATTCCAAAGTGCAGAAATCCAGTTGCAGCTTCTCCTCCCACCATCCCTTCCCAACCACTGTTCAAATTTCCCATTTAAAACTCCTTCACTGTGTTCCTGAGATAATAGTTGCTTTCATCCATTTCAAGGGCAATCTGATTAAATATTGTTTTACTATTGACAATATCACTATCTTGTGCATGACTGAAAATTGTAGCAACAAAATGAGCAAGGTTCAAGAATTAGTTCAGTACAAACTCAAAATGTCTATTAAAATACTTAAGAAAAATACAATGCAGGCTAGATTTAACTGCAGGTTCTAAAATCCTAAACAGGTATCCAGTCCAACTCTGGGCTAGATTTGAAAAGAAGATCTTTTTAAAATTAAAGTTGGCAATGATTTGTAACTGCATAAGAGGTACAGTTAGTAAGCTTGCAGCTGACACCAAAATTGGAGGTGTAATGGACAGAAAATAGTTTTTCCTCAGATTACAACAGGATCTTGACCAGATGGGACAATGGGCTGAGAAGTGGCAGATGGAGTTTAATTCAGATAAATGCGAGATGCTGCATTTTGGGAAAGCAAATCTTAGCAGGACTTATACACTTAATGGTAAGGTCTTAGGGAGTGTTGCTGAACAAAGAGACCTTGGAGTTGCAGGTTCATAGCTCCTTGAAAGTGGAGTTGCAGGTAGATAGGATAGTGAAGAAGATGTTTGGTATGCTTTCCTTTATTGGTCAGAGTATTGAGTACAGGAGTTGGGAAGTCATGTTGCGGCTGTACAGGACATTGGTTAGGCCACTGTTGGAATATTGCATGCAATTCTGGTCTATAGGAAAGATGTTGTGAAACTTCAAAGGGTTCAGAAAAGATTTACAAGGATGTTGCCAGGATCTGAGCTATAGGGAGAGGCTGAACAGGCTGGGGCTGTATTCCCTGGAGCGTCGGAGGCTGAGGGGCGACCTTATAGAGGTTTACACAATTATGGGGGGCATGGATAGGATAAATAGACAAAGTCTTTTCCCTGGGGTCGGGGAGTCCTGAACTAGAGGGCATAGGTTTAGGGTGAGAGGGGAAAGATATGTATGGAATGTATGGAATGAGCTGCCAGAGGATGTGGTAGAGGCTGGTACAATTGTAACATTTAAGAGACATTTGGATGGGTGTATGAATAGGAAGGGTTTGGAGGGATATGGGCCGGGTACTGGCAGGTGGGACTAGATTGGGTTGGGATATCTGGTGGGCATGGACGGGTTGGACTGAAGGGTCTGTTTCCATGCTGTACATCTCTATGACTCTATGACTCTAATTGACTAGGTGAGTGTTCTTCTGCTGCTGAAGGATGTCCCAAATCACTGTGTTTTAGTTGTCTGCATTTATTTTCTTCATACTTCCTTTTTACTCTTACGTTCAAGATGAAGGAGAAATCTTGGAGCATTGGTGACAGATTCTGTGATGTCGACACTTGTATTTTGTGAGTCAGACCCTAATTAAAAAGGGAAATTGAGGGTAGAGTTTTCCATTTGCAGTTAGAAGAGGTTGTTAGGTGATTCATGGCACCCAAATTCCTCAGGGCTTGGAAAGATTTTTTTCTCATGTGCTTTGCTCTCTTCACCTTGTCAGTAATCCAAGAGGGCTGTTGGCACTTTTCTTAGAGAATTATGTAGCCAGAGGGAAGTTTTCGCCAGCCCCAGAGTGTACAGTGTTCGCTCTACCACAGCAGGAAGTAAAGCTCAGCTGCACACCACTTCAAATGCTACAGTTCAAGCCCCCCACACTCTGTGCTGCTCAAGCTTCCACATTGAGGACAATGTCCAGAGGAAAGGAAAGCTTGCTCCAGCTTCACCGACAGCGGCATTAGGAGGTGGTGGTGGATCAGGTGGGGGATGAGGAGGACATTCCTTGTTCCAGCTGACCACCACTGGAGGGCACACAACCAACACAAGCAACCTATATTTCAGCCTAGGTCAGGGCTGCGACAGAGGTGAGTGGGGCACCTCACATTGAAGGAAGAAGGTCAGTGATCTTCTGTGTTCCACACGGATACAACACCACCATCTTCACTTGCTACCACACACTCACAGGGCCACCATTCACTCTAACTTTGCCATTGGGGTGGCACGGTGGCTTAATGGTTAGCACTGCTGCCTCACAGCACCAGAGACCTGGGCTCAATTATAGACGTGGACAACTCTCCCCACGTCTGCGTGGGTTTCCTCCAGGTTCTCTAGTTTCCTCCCATAATCCAAATATGTGCAGGTTAGGTGAATTGGCTATGCCAAATTGCCCATACTGTTCAGGGGTTGTGTAGGTTGGTGTATTAGTCAGGGTAACTATAGGGTGGTGGATCTTTCCCTGTTGCTCCTAGAGGTGTTGTAGTAGCTGTTGGAGGTTGCTGGGCTTGCTGGTGAAGTAGTAATCACTGTCTATGTATTCACAGTTGCACTAAGACTACAAGGACTCCAGCACACTGATGTCCATTGAAGTCAATGAGCTGCGGCAAAGGATGACACAATTTTCCATTGAAGGAACTCCCCAGCCTTCACATCTATCATAATCAACCCTCATATTTTGCTGTCACACAGTGTGATATGGGGGCTTTCACTGTCATGTCTACAGAAGAAAACTCAGAGTTGTAGCAACTTATCCAATATGATGCATAAGCATCATAACCATGCTACATTAGGTATAGAATTCTGCTAGTAAGCCACTGAAATAGCAAATCCACCTCTGTCAAAATGAAAGGCTGCCATTTGCATTACAGAACATGTCCTATCATACTTACAGTCCATGGAGCAAATGTGGCAGCTATGAAAGACTGTCTTCCAGTCCTAACTGAAATGTAACTGTGAATTGGAAATTTCAGGAGCATTACGTTTGCCTAGCTGATGTAACAAGGAGGCAATTAGTGTGCACAATAGGTTGGTGTTGATTGGTTGAGACCATAATTTTTAATGTACATTTTTAGAGATTAAATGATATGCCAACGAAGTACAAATTGAGACCATTACTGAATCAGTGAAGGAATGATTATTAAAATTGGCCCCAAGAGGTTTACTCATCCCCATAAGAAGAAAATTAGTTACTTACACTGCTTGCTTTGCTTACAATGGCAGCCATTTTATGTATGCAGTTGAGTTTCACAAAATTCCAATATCTTTCTGGTGTGAATGACTTGCAGGCTCTGCCTATGCTGCAAGATATTTCTCCCATTCTTCATGTTCCTTTTAGTGCTACCATCTTGATGCTCCTACGACTTTTCAGACTTCTCTCATTTCCATTAAGCCCCTTTACATAATTAATAATGAGGAGAAAGTGAAGACTGCAGATGCTGGAGAGCAGAGTCGAGAGTCTGGTTCTAGAAAAACACAGCATCCGAGGAACAGGAGCATAAGCCCTTCATCAGGAATTAATAATGAGCCCACTTTATCCATAGAGCCCATGAGTTTGGAATTCCACAAGACATTGTTGGACCCCCCACTCTGCCTAACATAAAGGCTGGAGTTATTGTGATTTGCTTGAACACCTCTTCCCATTATTTCTGGAGGTCCTCATTCCCTCTTTTTCACTGTAAAGACCCACTCTACTACTTCCTATATTTTCTACTGTCACTACTCCCTCATCAACCCAGTACAAAGGAGGCCACCTCAGAATTGAATTGTCCAGTTTCCCAAGGATACCATGGCCTCCACATTGTTAAACCCCTTGATTATTGTTATCCCCAGGATTGATCACTCTACACCCCATGCTCCGTCACTTCTCCAACTGACCCGCTGGCCGACCCGATGGATGGTAACTCCAGAGAACCACGACTGACTATCTGAAAACCCTGTACTCGTTGTACGACCTCCCAGTCTGAGCATGGCCCAATCTCTGGAATGAAAGGACACAAATCCCTGGACTCTGGTAGGACCATCAGCCTGGCTGACTGTGGTCAAAACCCTGGATTGTTTTTGAATAAGCCTCTTTGTTGACTGCTGCAGCGTGCCTTGATTGACCATAGTCCTCCTTGACCTCATTAAGGATTGCTCCATTTTTGGCAATCATACATGGTCATTGTACATGAAGTGTGTTTGCCACATAAGCTGTTGGCACACGCTGCAGATGTGATGTTGGCACGGTGCAGTGCCATACACTGGCCTGTCCTCCAAAGTAAAATTTTAGTTTCCTTTCAGTTTCGAAGGAAACTTACAGAGCAATCAGAAACTGAAATTTCTGGGCAGACTGAAACTAGTTAAAACTAGGAAGAGTACTCACAGACATCATAGCTCTTGTGGTCTAGTACAGGCAAACTAATGAAGATAGAGGCTAGATTCAGAAACTGAAAACAAGGAAACATACAGTCTCTGCAGATGATTCAGTTACTTGAAGATAACTTCGGTGGATTTATATCACCCAGACTGTCAGAAACAGATTTGAGGTGTTTCTGTAGACAATTATCATCTTTAGTGAAAGCCATATGTGTTAAATTTGTGTTGGCTTCTCATTGTTGTCAGCTGGGGATCAGACTAAATAAGATTCAAGAGTGTGATGCTGGAAAAGCACAGCAAGTCAAGCAGCATTCGAGGAGCAGGATACGCTCAACTCTGACTCTCCAGAATCTGCAGTCCTCACTTTCTCCTATCAGACTAAATCATACAAGGACATCTGAAAGATTTTGTGAGGAAGACAGACGTTTGAAAGACATTTTGAGTGAGATTTTTAACATAAAAGTCTGAGGTGCTGCATTTTGGACTTCAAATCAGGGCAGGACTTATACGCTTAATGGTAAGGTCCTGGGGAGTGTTGCTGAACAAAGACACCTTGGGGTGTAGGTTCACAGTTCCTTAAAAGTGGAGTTGCATGTTGATAGGATAATGAAGAATGCGTTTGATATGTTTTCTTTTATTGGTCAGAGCATTGAGTATAGGAGTTGGGAGGTGATGTTGCTGTTGTACAAGACATTAGTTAGGCCACTTTTGAAATAGTGTGTGCGATTCTGGTTTCTTTCCTTTTGGAAGGATTTTGGGAAGCTTGAAATGGTTCAGAAAAGAATTAAAAGGACGTTGCCAAGGTTGGAGGGTTTGAGCTATAGGGAGTGGTGAATAGACTGGCGCTTATTTCGTGGGCAGTGTGAAGGAGAGAGTGAGTGGGAGCCTGCAGTGTGAGGGAGAGAGAGTGGGAGACTGCAGTGTGAGGGAGAGAGAGAGTGGGAGCCGGCAGTGTGAGGGAGAGAGAGAGAGTGGGAGCAGGCAGTGTGAGGGAGAGAGAGAGTGGGAGCAGACAGTGTGAGGGAGAGAGAGAGTGGGAGCGGGCAGTGTGAAGGAGAGAGTGGGAGCCGGCAGTGTCAGGGGTGATCTTAAGGTTTGGGGAGTCCAGAACTAGAGGGCATTGTTTAGGGTGAGAGGGAAAAACTTTAAAAGGGTCCTAAGGGGCCAATTTTTCGGCAGAGGGTGGTGCTTGCATGGAATGAATTGCCAGAGGAAGTGTTGGGGCTGGTACAATTACAACATTTAAGAGGTATCTGGATGGGTAGGAAGGGTTTAGAGGGATATGGGCCAAGTGCTGGCAACTGGGCCTAAATTAGATTAGGATATCTCGTCAGCGTGGATGAGTTGGACCAAAGGCTCTGTTTCCGTGATGCCTCTCTTTTCAACTCTATGATTCTAAATGCTGAGTGAACTGCTGAACACATTCATAAGATATATTGTTCCTGGTTTTTAGTGCGTAATTTACAATTTGCCTATTTAAATTCTGTTGACTACAGCTCTTATGTAAACATTTACATAAGGATATTTGCTTTTGTTTGCCGAGTACAGGTATGGGCAAGTTCCTTTATTTTAAATCATTGGCTCTTGTGGCTTCATTCATTGATTAAGTAACTGGAATTTCAGATGTCTTACTTTTCAAATATGTTATTGTCCTGACTGAGATTGTCACACATCATAGATAGCATAGAATCCCTACAGCATGGAAACAGGCCCTTCGGCCCAACAAGTCCATGCTGACCCCCTGAAGAATAACCTGCCCAGACCCATTCCCCTAGCCTAGTACTCAACATTTACCCTGACTAATGCACCTAACCTACGCATCCCTGAACACTATGGGCAATTTAATATGGTCAGTTCACCTAACCTGCACATCTTTGGATTGTGTGAGGAAACCGGAGTACCTGGAGGAAACCCATGTAGACACGGGGAGAATGTGCAAACATGTGTATGACCAGTGTTTCTGCAAAAGGCTGTGTTTTTCCATACATCAGTTTGGTTCAGCTCATCATGTCTTGGTGAGGCAGGTGCGGATTCAAACCCCATTCAATGGCTTGCACTATTACATAAACAATGTGAAATTGAAGTGTATTAGACCCTTACATACTTACTAACGTCTCTGTGGATTTTATTCAAAGAGCTGAAAGTTTTCCATCAGGATTATACAATAAAGACAGATGTATTTTATTGTTGCGCATGGGATTATGCTCTGTGCAAAACAGTTGCTCATTGTACCTTCACGGTAGGTACTATTGCACCTACGTTTCTGATAAGATGCTACATAAATCTCTTTTGTCACTCTGCTGTGAGTATTATTTACCACTTTCCCACATCCTGAACAAGCTGCGATTATAGATTCATAGGAGAAAGTGAGGACTGCAGATTCTGGAGATCAGAGTTGAAAATGTGTTAGGAAGGTGGTGCTGAGTTCAAGGGATGGGACTGAGACAAGGTGGGTGGAGGGGAAATGAGGAAACTGGAGAAATCTGAGTTCATCCCTTGTGGTTGGAGGGTTCCTACGCAGAAGATGAGGCGCTCTTCCTCCAGCCGTCGTGTTGCTATGGTCTGGCGATGGAGGAGTCTGCATGTCCTTGGTGGAGTCGGAGGGGGAGTTGAAGTGTTGAGCCACGGGGTGGTTGGGTTGTTTGGTCCGTGTGTCCCAGAGGTGTGCTCTGAAATGTTCCGCAAGTAGGCGGCCTGTCTCCCCAATATAGAGGAGGCCACATCAGGTGCAGCGGATGCAGTAAATGATGTGTGTGGAGGTGCAGGTGAATTTGTGGTGGATATGGAAGGATCCTTTGGGGCATTGGAGGGATGTAAGGGGGGAGATGTGGGCGCAGGTTTTGCATTTCTTGCGGTTGCAGGGGAAGGTGCCGGGAGTGGAGATTGGGTTGGTGGGGGGTGTGGACCTGACAAGGGAGTCACGGAGGGAGTGGTCTTTTCGGAACGCTGATAGGGGAGGGGAGGGAAATATATCCCTGGTGGTGGGGTCCGTTTGGATGCGGCGGAAATGACGACAGATGATATGATGTATATGGAGGTTGGTGGGGTGGTAGGTGAGGACCAGTGGGGTTCTGTCCTGGTGGCGATTGGAGGCGTGGGGCTCAAAGGCGGAGGAGCGGGAAGTGGAGGAGATGCGGTGGAGAGCATCATCGATCACGTCTGAGGGGAAATTGCGGTCTTTGAAGAAGGAGGCCATCTGGGTTGTTCGGTATTGGAACTGGTCCTCCTGGGAGCAGA
>NC_057728.1:16685734-16694028 GCF_004010195.1 Chiloscyllium plagiosum
AAGAGGGTTACCTTAGATTACAACAGGATCTGGACCAGATGGACCAATGGGCTGAGAAGTGGCAGATGTAATTTAATTCAGATAAATGCGAGGTGTTGCATTTTGGGAAATCAAATCTTAGCAGGACTTATACACTTAATGGTAAGCTCCTAGGGAGTGTTGCTGAACAAAGAGACCTTGGAGTGCAGGTTCATAGTTCCTTGAAAATGGAGTCGCAGGTCGATAGGATAGTGAAGAAGGCATTTGATATGCTTTCCTTTATTGGTCAGAGTATTGAGTACAGGAGTTGGGAGGACATGTTGTGGCTGTACAGGATAAGTGTGTGCAATTCTGGTCTCCTTCCTATCAGAAAGATGTTGTAAAACTTGAAAGGGTTCAAAAATGATTTACAAGGATGTTGCCAGGGTTAGAGGATTTGAGCTACAGGGAGAGGCTGAACAGGCTGAGGTTGTTTTCCGTACAGCGTCAGAAGTTGAGGGGTGACCTTATAGAGGTTTACAAAATCATGAGGGGCATGGATAGGATAAATAGACAAAGTCACTGCAACAGGTTGCTGTGAGACCTGACAGTCATATAAGGTGACCGTAATTAATGTTAGATTTAACAGGAGATTTCAGCAGGCTTGCTGACTGACAGCCAAGCATGATCCTTTCCTTATCTACAGTCTCCAGTCAAATCCAGCCAGGGCTGCTGTACATAGATCAGATAGAAATGGAAATGAATTCAAGTCAAGGACAGCAATTATAGTTTCACTATCAAGATCCAAGCTGAGTTAAGTTGGCTCACAGACTGAGAGTTTGCTCTTTATGCTTCAAGGCCATTATATCTTTCAACAAAAAAGCTTTTAGTTTTCTCACGTTTAACTTGAATTCATGTGTCTGTTCTGACTAGAAAGTCTTAATATATTTGTGCGTTGATGTGCTATGTAAACTAAAAATAAGTTTAAATTCGAAATGGTTGAATTCCCATGTTAGTTTAAATAAAGTAGGAAGAAATTACTATTCTGGATTTAATATTGAGTTCAACACCTTCAGATTATGAATCCATTCACATTCCTTTCCTTTGTTTTAGCTTTACTTGTCACATTCTTTGTCACAATGTCCTCTCTCTCCTCCAGTGGGATTGTCTGTTCTTTGAAGACCAGCAGTTAGGCACACCATTGTTCTGCCATTCTCCCATTCTGATCACTTAATCTGCTCTATCACCACCCTTTCTGCTCCAGCACTCCAACGCCCCACCCCACCCCACCCCCACCCAGTGTTGCATTAATGCTGCCCCCTGCACACTTCATGTGCTCTCTCTCCATGCATTTTGCCTGACCTGCTGTGATCTCCAGCATTTGTTGATTTTCGAGTAACTGAAGATGCTTGCAAAGGAGTTTCTGGATTAAGATTAAAAATGCAATATTCAAAATTCTGGAATAGAGGACAAATTGTTACCAGGTGGTGATGCATAATTGGCAGATGTGAGGAAAGATTATGCTGAAATGGGAAATTTCTGAAGAATCTGGAAGGAGTTGAACATATACGTCAGACATTGGAATTTGAGAATCTCTCTGCTCTTGAGTTCAAACCAGTTGGAAATAAATTATTGAGAACACTAGTTTCCACCTATAAAACAACTGGTCTATCAGGAGCGAGGAAAGGCCAAGTTTATGTTTGCGTAGAGTGGAGAGACATCGCTATGTGTTTGATATAATGCCTCGCAATTTTTTTTGTCACACTATTGTAGAAATTCTTAACATTTTTCCAACTCCTGAACATGCTGTGATTCTCTTACTGAGATATAGTAACGTTGCCCTTCAAATATTGGTCAATCCAGACAACATTTCAGATTAATATAATGAATAAGGTTGGCATTTCTGCCCACCTGCTCTTTTAGATTAGATTAGATTACATTACATTACAGTGTGGAAACAGGCTCTTCGGCCCAACAAGTCCACACCGACCCGCCGAAGCGAAACCCACCCATATCCCTACATTTACCCCTTACCTAACACTACGGGCAATTTAGCATGGCCAATTCACCTGACCCTGCACATCTTTTGGACTGTGGGAGGAAACCGGAGCACCCGGAGGAAACCCACGCAGACACGGGGAGAACGTGCAAACTCCACACAGTCAGTCAGTCGCCTGAGGTTGGTTCTTTCTGAACCAACAAAAATATTTAGATTCAGTGTCCTCTTCAGCTGGGACTTTGGATACTGAATGTAGTGTGCATGGCACTGGATATGTCTGTTGTAGTTGGGTTTTAGATATCGTGAAATTGAATACCTATTTTGTGTAGACACTATTGAAGCTAAAATGTAAACTAAGAAATCAAGCTGAAAAAATTAACGCTTTCCTCATTCCTGAAGAAGGGCTCATGTCCGAAACGTCGATTCTCTTGCTCCTTGGATGCTGCCTGACCTGCTGCGCTTTTCCAGCAACACATTTTCAGCTCTAATCTTCAGCATCTGCAGTCTTCACTTTCTCCCTGAAAAAATTAACACTCAAACGTGAAGGGATTCAGCCCAGCATGAACTGGTCACATGCCGATCCAGTATGAGGTAATGTCTGGATCTTTAGAAATGTTAATAAAATAGGAAGTAACATATGGATGGAGAAAGGGTAAGACTGTGTCAGTGGAAAATCGATGCACAATTAGCAGAGGACTGCCTTGCAGCAAAAAGTTGAAGAAAAGGGACTCACAAAATACGCCAGGTAGTTGATCAGTAAAGTGAATCTTTTCTCCTCTGTCTCTCATGCTCTCGGTGTTTGTTTAATAAAAGCATTAACTTTATTTGATGAAAGAGCAGCGCTTCAGAAGCTAGTACTTCCAAATAAACCTGTTGGACTATAACCCGGTGTTGTGTGATTTTTAACTTTGTTCAGCCGAGTCCAACACCGGCTCCTGCACATCATAACTTTATCTGAACAATTCTTGAAAGTTGTCCCTCCAGCTCTTGTTCACATCATTTTGAGAAAGCAATTTAGCCAAAACTGAACTTAGAAGCAGTTAGTGCAGCTTGGTGATGAGACTGGGTAAAATCTCGAACAGAAGTCATTGGGAGATGATGTTGCAGCTGTACAGGACATTGGTTAGGTCACTTGTGGAACACTACATTCAGTTCTGGTCTCCCTGCTATAGGTAAGATGTTATGAAACTTGAAAGGGTTCAGAAAAGATTTAGATTAGATTAGATTAGATTACTTACAGTGTGGAAACTGTAAGTTACAAGGATGTTGCCAGGATTGAAGGGTTTGAGCTATTGGGAGAGGCTGAATCAGATGGGGCTATTTTCTCTGGACTGTCAAAGTTTGAGGGGTGACCTTATGAAGTTTATAAAATCATGAGGGGCTTGGTGAGGGTGAATAGCCAAGGTCTTTTCTGCAGGGTAGGGGAGTCCAAAAAGTAAAAGGCATAGGTTTAAGGTTAAGGGGAAAGATTTAAAAAAGACCCAAGGGATGCAGAAGGTGGTGCATGTATGGAATGAACTGTTGAAGGAAGTGGTGGAGGCTGATAAAATTACAACATTTAAAAAGCATCTGGATGGGTATATGGATAGGAAGGGTTTAAAGGGATATTGGCCAAGTGCTGGCAACTGGGACTAGATTAGGTTAGGATATCTGGTTGGCATGAACAAGTTGTACTGAAGGGACTGTTTCTGTGCTGTACATCTCTATGACTCTAAGTATGAACAGGCTCTAGTCACTTAGCTCCAAGACGCTGCTTCATGAATGCGGACTGCTCAGGAGGATTTAAACTATTAAGTGGGGGGGGGGGGGGGGGGATGATGGGGCCCAGGGAAATAGTGCGGAAAGAGATCAGTCTGAGACTGGTACAGTTGAGAAAAGAAAGTCAGTCAGAGCAGGCAGGGACACAGCAGAGAACAAGGTAGGTCTGACAAACTAAGTTGCATTTATTTCAATGCAAGACGCCTAACAGGGAAGCCAGAAGAACTCAGGGCATGGTTGGGAACATGAGACTGGGATATCTTAGCAACCACAGAAATGTGGCTCAAGGATGGACAGAACTGGCAGCTTAATGTTCCAGGAAACAAATGTTACAGGAAGGATAGAAAAGGAGGCAAGAGAGGAGGGGGAAGTGATAGCATTACAGCTGTACTGAGGGAGGATATTCCCGGAAATACATCCAGGGAAATTATTTGGGTGGAACTGACAAATAAGAAAGGGATGATCACCTTATTAGAATTGTTTTATAGACCCACTAATAGTTAGTGGGAAATTGAGAAACAAACTTGTAAGGAGATCTCAGTTATCTGTAAGAATAATAGGGTGGTTATGGTAGGGGATTTTAACTTTCCAAACATGGACTGGGACTGTCATAGTGTTAAGGGTTTAGATGGAAAGGCATTTGTTAAGTGTGTACAAGAACATTTTCTGATTCAGTATGTGGATGTACCTACTAGAGAAGGTGCAAAACTTGACCTACTCTTGAGAAATAAGGCAGGTCAGGTGACTGAGGTCTCACTGGGGGAGCACTTTGGGACCAGCGACCATAATTCTATTAGATTTAAAACATGATGGAAAAGAATAGACCAATTCTAAAAGTTGAAATTCTAAATTGGAGGAAGGCTAATTTTGATGGTGTTAGGCAAGAACTTTCAAAAGCTGATTGGGGATAGATGTTCACAGGTAAAGGGACGACTGGAAAATGGGAATCTTTCAGAAATGTGATAATGAGAGTCCAAAGACAGTATATTCCTGTTAGTGTGAAAGGAAAGGCTGGTAAGTATAGGGAATGCTGGATGACTAAAGAAATTGAGGGTTTGGTGAAGAAAAAGAAGGAAGCATATATCAGGTATGGACAAGCTCGATCAAATGAATCCTTAGAAGAGTATAAAGGCAGTAGGAGTATACTTAAGGGGGAAATCAGGAGGGCAAAAAGGGGACATGAGATAGCTTTGGCAAGTAGAATTAAGGAGAATCCAAAGGGTTTTTTTTACCATACATTAAGGACAAAAAGTAACTAGGGAGAGAATCAGGCCCCTCAAAGATCAGCAAGGCGGCCTTTGTGTGGAGCCGCAGGAGATGGGGGAGATACTAAATGAGTATTTTGCATCAGTGCTTACTGTGGAAAAGGACATGTAAGATATAGGATGTAGGGAAATAGATGGTGACATCTTGAAAAATGCCCATATTACAGAGGAGGAAGTGCTGGATTACTTGAAACACCTGAAAGTGAATAAATCCCCAGGACCTGATCAGGTGTACTCTAGAACCCCGTAGGAAGCTAGGGAAGTGCTTGCTGGGTCTCATGCTGAGATATTTGTACCATCAATAGTCATAGGTGAAGTGCCAGAAGTCTGGAGGTTGGCTAATGTGGTGCCACTATTCAAGAAAGGTGGTAAGGACAAGCCAGGGAACTATACACCAGTGAGCCTGACATCGGTGGTGGGCAAGCTGTTGGAGGGAAATCATGTCTCACAAACTTTTTGAAGAAGTAACAAAGACGATTGATGTTGGCAGAGCAGTAGACATGATCTACATGGACTTCAGTAAGGCGTTTGACAAGATTCCCCATGTGAGACTGGTTAGCAAAGTTAGATCTCATGGAATACAGAAAGAACTAGCCACCTGGCTCAAAGGTAGAAGACAGAGGGTGTGGTAGAGGGTTGTTTTTCAGACTGGAGGCCTGTGTCCAGTGGAGTGCCACAAGGATCGATGCTGGGTCCACTACCTTTCTTCATTTATAAAAATGATTTGGGTATGAGCATAACAGGCATAGTTCTTAAGTTTGCAGATGATACCAAAATTGGAGGTGTAGTGGATATCGAAGAAGGTTACCTCAGATTACAATGGGATCTTGATCAGATGGGCCAATGGGCTGAGAAGTGGCAGATGGAGTTTAATTCAGATAAATGTGAGGTGCTGCATTTTGAGAAAGCAAATCTTAGCAGGATATGTACACTTAATGGTAAGGTCCTCAGGAGTGTTGCTGAACAAAGAGACCTTGGAGTGGAGGTTCATAACTCCTTGAAAGTGGAGTCGCAAGTAGTTAGGATAGTGAATAAGGCATTTGATATGCTTTCCTTTATTGGTCAGAATATTGAGTATAGGAGTTGGGAGGTCATGTTGCGGCTGTCCAATACATTGGTTAGACCACTGTTGGAATATTGTGTGCAATTCTGATCTCCTTCCTGTCGGAAGGACGTTGTGAAACTTGAAAGGGTTCAGAAAAGATTTACAAGGATGTTGACAGGGTGCTATAGGGAGAAGTTGAATAGACTGGGGCTGTTTTCCTGGAGCATCGGAGACTGAAGGGTGACCTTATCGAGGTTTATAAATTCATGAGGGGCATGGATAGGATAAATAGACAAAGGCTTTTCCCTGGGGTCGGGGAGTCCAGAACTCGAGGGCATAGGTTTAGGGTGAGAGGGGAAAGATATAAAAGAGACCTAAGGGGAAACGTTTTCATGCAGAGGGTAGTACGTATAGTGGAGGCTAGTACAATTGCAACAATTCAAAGGCATCTGGTTGGGTATATGAATTGGAAGGGTTTGGAGGGATATAGGCTAGGTGCTGGCAGGTGGGACTAGATTGGGTTGGGATATCTGTTCGGCATGGACAGGTTGGACTGCAAGGTCTGTTTCCGTGCTGTACATCTCTATGACTCTCCCATACACTCACACATACGCACTCTCTCACAGACTTATAACCCTTTACACTCACACTCACACGCATACACACATTCTCCTACAGATACTCTTAACCCTCCACGCGCCCCCCCCCCCCCCACACACACACACCCACATGCACCCATATGCATATAGGTTTGTGGGGTGCATTTGTACTTGTAGAATTACCTGGTATTTAGCTCAAAAACTGCATCAATCCATGTAAAGTTCTGTAAATCTGTTTTTTAGGTTAGAATTAGTCTGAACATTATGGCACAGACCTTGCTGCCTCCGTCTCCGAGCTTACTTTCATAATCAGGACTCCCGCCCACCTTCCAAGCACCCCTTCGCCCACCTCCAACACACTCCATACACCTGGACGCCCCCTGCTGGCCTATTACCTGCCCTCAATCGTTTCATTTCCAACTGCCGCCGAGACATTAACCGCTTCAACCTGTCTACCCCCCTGCCCCACTCCAACCTCTCACCCTCACAACACGCAGCCCTCCACTCCCTCTGTTCCAATCCCGACCTCACCATCAGACCAGCAGATAAAGGGTGTGCAGTGGTAGCTTGGCGCACTGATCTCTACACCGCTGAAGCCAGACGCCAACTCGCAGACACCTTCTCCTACCACCCCCTCGACCATGACCCCACCCCCCCATCACCAAACCGTCATCTCCCAGACCATACAGAACCTCATCACCTCAGGAGATCTCCCACCCACAGCTTCCAACCTCATAGTCCGGGAACCCTGCACCGCCCAATTCTACCTCCTTTCCAAGATCCACAAGCCTGACCATCCTGGCCGACCCATTGTCTCAGCATGCTCCTGCCCCACCGAACTCATCTCCACCTACTTCGACACTGTCCTATTCCCCCATAGTCCAGGAACACCCCACATACATTCAAGACACCACCCACACCCTCCATCTCCTCCAAGACTTCCATTTCTTGGCCCCCAACGCCTCATCTTCACCATGGACATCCAATCCCCCTACACCTCCATCCATCACGACCAGGGCCTCCAAGTCCTCCGTTTCCTCCTCTCCCGATGTCCTCAACAGTACCCTTCCACTGACACTCTCATTCGTTTGGCTGAACTGGTCCTCACCCGTAACAATTTCTCCTTCAAATCCTCTCACTTCCTCCAGACCAAAGGGGTAGCCATGGGCACCCATATGGGCCCCAGCTATGCCTGTCTCTTTTTTGGCTACGTAGAACAGTCCATCTTCAGTTGTTACACCAGCACCACTCCCCACCTCTTCCTCCGCTACATTGATGACTGCATCGGCACCACCTCGTGCTCCCGCGAGGAGGTTGAGCAATTCATCAACTTCACCAACACATTTCACCCTGACTTTAAATTCACCTGGACCATCTCTGACACCTCCCTCCCCTTCCTGGACCTCTCCATCTCCATTAATGACGACTTGACACCGACATCTTTTTACAAACCCACTGACTCCCACAGCTACCTGGATTACACTCTTCCTACCCTACCTCTTGTAAAAATGCCATTCTTTGTATTCCCAATTCATCCACCTCTGCCGTATCTGCTCCCAGGAGGACCAGTTCCACCACAGAACACACCAGATGGCCTCCTTCTTTAGATCACAATTTCCCTTCCCACGTGGTTAAAGATGCCCTCCAACATCTCATCCACATCCCACATC
>NC_057728.1:16694367-16741644 GCF_004010195.1 Chiloscyllium plagiosum
ACCCTCTGTCTTCTACCTTTGAGCCAGTTCTGTATCCAAATGGCTAGTTCTCCCTGTATTCCATGAGATCTAACCTTGCTAATCAGTCTCCCATGGGGAACCTTGTCGAACGCCTTACTGAAGTCCATATAGATCACATCTACTGCTCTGCCCTCATCAATCTTCTTTGTTACTTCTTCAAAAAACTCAAACAGGTTTTCCCATGCACAAAGTCATGTTGACTATCCCTACCTTCCTCCACCCTCCTCTCTGACCTATCACCTCCATCCCCATCCGCAATCACCTACTGTACTCTTTGCTACCTTCTCCCCAGATCCCCCCACCCCTCATTTATCTCTCCACCCTGGAGGCTCCTTGCCTCCATTCCTGATGAAGGGCTTTTGCCCGAAACGTCGATTTTCCTGCTCCTCGGATGCTGCCTGACCTGCTGTGCTTTTCCAGCACCACTCTAATCTGAACTCTGGTTTACAGCATCTGCAGTCCTCACTTCTGCCTATTATGGTACAGACAGTCTTACACAGGGCACCTCACACCTTAAATGCATTATCTGGGCTGACATGATACCAATTGTTAAAGTTCACTTGAGAATATAACTTTTAAAAAGTTCTGCAATTTACATATGAAAGAACTGAAACCAAACATGTTCAGTCTCAAAGATGAGAGACTTAACAAACTATCCAGGTCTTTTGCAATATATCATTTCAGTTACATCACACTGTATATTTTTTGCTATAATTTCTGTGTCTTACAATCTTACACTCCACAGCCACCTGATGAAGGAGCAGCCAAATAAACCTGTTGGACTATAACCTGGTGTTGTGTGATTTTTAACTTTGTACACCCCAGTCCAATATCGGTATCTCCAAATCAGAACTACCTCCTAACATCATAATGGCATGAAGACTTTAAAACAAAATTAACAAGTTACTGTGAAATGGGAATTTCGAATGCTGCTATTTTATATTTTAGAAATTTCAGTTACTGAGGAAAAAGTGGCATCTCAAATTGTTCAGGTATCAACATGGGTATTTAAAGGAAGGCAAGAGTGAACACGGTGCCACCTGGTGGCTAAGGCTTTCCATTACAGAATGACAGGATGCAGGTTTTCATACAGTTTTCATTTTAAAACAAAACAACCAAGCAAGGACAGGAAGTATATTTTTATAGGCCGGAAGTGCATGCAGTATGGATTGTTCAACAGGATACTGGTTGAACTCATGAATTTGCAAATAAGGAGTCAAGACAGAGTTGCGTTCAAGTCCTACTCCCGAGATTTCAACTCACAATCTGGTTAAATTCTTCATATAAAACTTCATATAAGAGGGGAAACAGATCAACAATGGATTTCAAGTGTGAATCGATGATTGATAAAAGTATGTAACAATACGATTTGCATTTATATAGCACTTTCAATGCAATAAACAATCAGAAAAAAGTGTTATCACTCAGAATTTCACACTGAGCCATAAAAGAAGCTTGGCCAATGATGTGTACTTTAAGAAGTGTCTGAAATGAGGTGTGAGGAGCAGATAAGCTAAGTCCACACCTTAAAACTTTAGCAGCTGAAGTTCCAGCTGCATGTGGTCAAACTATTACAATCGAAGATGCATAAGAGACCAAAATTATAGGAATTCAGATAGCAAGTTGACATTTATCAGTCAGAGAAAGATAAATCTCGGCTGACATGTTTGTCTACATTATAAGAGTCAGTATGATTCAAGAACACCTCACTGTTTCTGAAGCTGGTGAGACATTCAGAGCTAAAATATTTTACATAAATACCAACTGTTCCTTATTATGAGATAAGATTACTTACGGTGTGGAAACAGGCCCTTCGATCCAACAAGTCCACACCAACCCTCCAAGACCTATTCCCCTAACACTACAGGCAAATTTAGCATGACCAATTCACCTAACCTGCATATTTTTGGACTGTGGGAGGAAACCCACACAGACATGGGGAGAATGTGCAAATTCCCCACAGACAGTTGCCTGAGGTAGGAATTGAACCCAGGTCTCTGGCACTGTAAGGCAGCAGTACTAACCACTGTGCCACCCATATTATAGAAAACAAGAATGGTTAAATCAGGATGTACAAATCGAAAATGTGTAGATGTTAGTGCACTTTAATGGATTGCTATTTTGAATAACTTAATATTCTTCCTGTAAGCAATGTAGGGATGAGGGGACAAATTGTAGTAGAGTTAAAATTACAATGCATGATAATCTTGAACTAAGTACTGCAATTATACTCTATTTTTCTTTCATGATATAATAAATACTTTCCAAAGATGGTTTTAGGAATATTAGTTCTGCAGTTCCAAAAAAGACATGCCATGTAAGCATATTATTCATTGCTTAAAGGAAACTGAAGGCCGGGCAGTAATTGTGCAAACTTGCAAACCCAAGGCTGAAGGTTGAGATAACGGGGGGGCAGGGCGCTGTGTAAAATTGAGAATCATAAATATGAGCTGAATCTTCTGAATTATAGACAAGTTATTTTGGTGACTAAGACCTTCTCCTCTTCATATGCTCAACTAAAAGCTTTGCTTCTTTGTCTCATATATACACAATAGCGGACATTTTCACCACAAACAGTAAGAAACAGAATTTTTTTTTGTTTGTTCACAAGATGTGGGTGACACCCACATCCCATCAATGAATAAAAACAGTTACCATTTATTATGGTAATAGTATTAGTGTTAAGGTCTGGCTGCAAAGTGTAATGGTTATTCTTGCTTAAAATGTACCAATACAGTATATAACTCAAATTGTTCATGAAGCCATAAAAGGAAGAAAACATATCGAGACTGCTAGTCTATAAGGGCAGAAGACTGCTAAAATTAAGTAATGTTAAAATTTCTAGCCTGGAAAAAGCACAACAGGTCAGGCAGCATCCAAGGAACAACAGACTTGACATTTCGGGCATAACCCTTCATCAGGACTGATCCCGGAGCATCTGTGGAAAGTAGTCGACAGACAGAGTATAGCAAGTGCCTGACTGTCAGAGCCTTGGGAACAGAGAATTTAAATGATGTTTCTTGCTGAATGCTATGAGGTGTTTTTAAGACAAGTTTCAATTATGCTAGTGAATATTTTCATCTTTTATTATACATATTGATGCCAAGCATTTTTCTAAAGCTCCGCACCTCTTATATGAATTATTGTTTTCATAAAATGAACATATTTTGTTGCAAGAGATTGTGGATGGTGGGATGTTCGTTGACATCTACAAAATGAGAGAGAATGGAATGGTAAAACCACAAGGTTACAGTAACTGGGTCCCCGTGAGCAAAGTCTGAAGTAAGACATTTGAAAGGGGACTTCTGCAAAGACTTGTTGAGGTAAACAGGATCAACGTACATGTTGTGGGCTGAATGTTACAATTTATCGGTTGTTAGTTCAGTCAAGTGTTGTGTTTTTCTCCACCAGGCTTACCACAGATCTCTCACCACAGATCTTAGTGAACTCGCCTCATTACATACTAACCCTGTTCCTTGCGGCAATCCGATTCTAGCCCAGTTGCCAAACCAGGAGAACATCGTCATTGCAGGCATGACCTGCAAAAGTACCATCCACTTTAATCTCCCATAACACCCCTTGCTCTCACTCATTCCAGGAGGAACACGCTCCCCAATTGGGTAGAAAGAGTCATCATGGGGATGGGGGCATGGTGTGGGGGAGAGTGGGGATGGTGCCTCATGCTCAGCTCCTCAGCCTTTACAAGGATTGGATCCTGAGCCAGTGACCTAATATTAGAGGCAGCCCTGCACTTACTGTGCTGGTAGCCCCTAAGCAAAGGCCACCTCCCTGGCCATGGCTGATGGCTGCTGACCAGCATGACAAGCTTCACTCCTTTGCGTCAGCATGAAATGGCCAAGCAATGCAAGGTAAGTCAAGACAATGCTGTTTGCAACCGAGTAGAATCAAAGTGAGTGAGTGCTAAGAGAGCAAGCAAACAGGCCAGAGATGAGACTTGGTCCAGTCTATGTGCTGGGTGCATGTCCCTGAGCACAAAAGCTGTAGCATTACAATGACAGTCACCATTGTTCCCCAAGGTATAGCAACCTATAAGTGGATCAGAGATGTGCCTCTAAGTTTCTCAGAACCTCCCAAATGTCAGATGCCAATGTCCATGGATATAGAATCATAGAATCCCTACACTGTGGATGCAGGCCATTCAGCCCATCAATTCATACCAATCCTCCGAAGATAATCCCATCCAAACCCATCTCCCTACCTTATCCCTGTAGCCCTGCATTTCCCTTGGCTAAACCACCTGCATATCCCTGGGCACGATGAGCAATTTAGCATGGCTAATCCACCTAACCTACAGATCTTTGGACTGTGGGAGCATACGGAGGAAATCCACGTAGACACGGGGAAATCGTGCAAACTCCACATGGTCGCCCAAGGATAGGATCGAACCTGAGTCCCTGGCGCTGTGAGGGAGCAGTGCTAATCACTGAGCCAACGTGCTGCCCTGGTTAGCATGTGGCCGGTGCCCATGGAGCATGCCCAGAGATGTTGGTGCCTGGTGTCCAACGTGGAGAACCTTCAGAGCAAGCAACAAGCTGCAGTTGTCAGGTGCTCGTTCTGACTTCCATGTCAAGAATTCTCATTGTCCAGTTTGCTTGTAGCGGGCTGAACAATAGAAAGCTGCATATTTATGAGGCAGAATATGAAGTTAATTAAGAAGCAATAATCCCCCTTAATAGGCAATTGTTGCCTGGTAATGATTTAACCTTGATGCTTAAAAGGTAGGAGTTGTCTGTGTTGTCCAGTTAGCTTTACTGGACTTCTCACACAATTCAGGCACATTTCCTGCCATCATCCACATCAGAATCAAATCCCTGTGAGATTCCACCCAATGTTAAAACATGGCACCAATTCACTGCAATCGTATTAAGGTGAATTACGGCTGAATATGGCAGGGTGAGGGCCTACTAAGAAAGATAAAGAAGGAGAATTAGAGACCTCATCAAAGACATAGGTCGACGATGGTCAACAGAACACTGGAAGAGGAAGAATGCTCCAACAACTTCAGGAAGCAAGAACATTAATAACAATAATGTCTAATAATGATTTAGATGAGGGAACTAAATGAAACATCTCCAAGTTTGCCAATGGGTGGGAGGGTGAACTGCAAGGAGTATTGTGATGATGCTACACCTTTAATAAGGTTATTCTGTCCTTGTTTTTTTTTGAGAGGGGTCAAGGCAGAGGTGTAAACCAGAGCCTGCCTAAGTCAACAATCAGAGAATGCCTTTAGGTTTTTCTTTTAAAACAGTTGTATTAGATTAGATTCCTACAGTATGGAAACAGACCCACACCAACCCTCCAAAGAGTAACCCAACCCCCTATATTTACCCCTAACTAATGCACCTAACACTATGGGCAATTTAGCCTGGCCAATTCACCTAACCTGCACATCTTTGGACTGTGGGAGGAAACCGGAGTACCCAGAGGAAACCCATGCAGACACGGGGAGAATGTGTAAACTCCACACACAGGCAGTTACTCGAGGCAGGGATTGAACCTGGGTCCCTGGTGCTGAGAGGCAGCACTGATAACCACTGAGCCACCGTGCCACCTATAATGAAAGGAGAGTGGCCAGTTCTCCCAGTTCAGGGATTTTTCTGGTTTAGTTTAGTTTTAGCAGTTAGAAATTGCTGGGGATATAGTGAAAAGAGTTTCCATACTTCAGCAGATGATCCCTGGCTGGGCCTGTCTCTGACATCTCTCCTGTAAGAACCTGGGTTTGGATTTACCTTTTTTTTTGCCAAGGGATGTGTTTATGGGAATATTGCAGGAAATTGGAACAGCATCATTAAGTTGAGATAGAGTCAGTTGACTTTTCAGATAGGTTACGTTATTCTATATTCTATTCTCTTTTCTTCATGTCTCATTCCTTAGTCTGTAAATAAATTCTATTTTGTTTAAAACTGGATGGTTTGATGAGCTGCATCACTCCTGGAATAACTACTTTACATCTGCCTAAAACAACTGCAAAAAAAAGTTAAGGTTTGGGTTATCTTCTTAAAATATTTTGAGGGGGTCTGGCCTGGTCCATAACACCATGTTTCAGATGGTTTGGACAAGTTGAGTGAGTGAATAAATGCATAGCAGATTTATGTATAACGTGGATAAATGTGAAGGTATCCATTTTGATAGCGGAAACAGGAAGGTTATTACCAGAATGGCGATAATTTGGGAAAAGGGGAAGTGCAATGAGACCTGGGTGAGCTTGTAAATGAATCGCTGAAAGTAAACCTTCAGGTGCAGCAGGTCGTGGAGGTAGCAAGTGGAAAAGTTGACCTTCACCATGACATGACTCAATTACAGGAGGAGGGATGTCTTGCTCCAATTGGACAGGTCTTGCTGAGAGCACACCTGGAGTATTCTGTGCAGTTTTGGTCTCCTGCTCAGAGGAAGGGTGTTCTGGCTATGGATGGACAAAGCTTTACCCATCTGATTCGATGCATTGACTAGGAAGTGGGAATTAGAATTGTGAACTTTAGCTGCTCTTGAGTACTTCATACAGGTTGACCCACTTTCGCACATACAAAATCATTCACACCACCATTGTTCAGGAGAAGAGAAAAAAAGACTTTAAGGTTCAAACAGAGCAAAAACTTTGCTACATACAACTGACTGGATTCAGATGTTTTATAATTCCTTCAGGACCATGTGTGACAAGCTTTGTTTTTTAAAGAAGCATGTTTTGCACATCAATCATTAATCTAATTAAAAAAGACTTTCTCTGCATCTTATTCTGGCCCCTTGGTAGTAAATTCAATTATTTGTCAAGACCTTTTGTGGAAAACGTGTGTAGGTGTTGCTTCTGCAGAAGTCACGTACTCAGAACTCATAAAGACTCAGTATGCAGAAGTGATATGACTCAGTGTTGCGTCAGCAAAAGTAATAAGACTCAGCTATTAAGGGGGAGTTGCACGCTAACAACAGGCCACAGACAGATGTAGTAAACCGATTAGATTAGCAGCTGCACAGAGCAATGCAACTGTCATGTATGAGGTAAAAGGGGAAGTAGAGAGAGACTCATAGAAACTGTATAAATGTGCACTAATGTTATTCAGGTGTGTGACACCCGCTCTTGCAAGAACATATGGATAAAGACTGCTTCGGAATTTGATTCGGACTAAAGTTATTTGGCAGTGATCTTTGTTTCTCACACTTTGTTACCACATCCACCAGGTATTTGTCAAGGTATACAGTCATAGAGATGTACAGCATGGAAACAGATCTTTCGGTCCAACTCGTCCAAACTGACCAGATACCCTAACCTAATCTAGTCCCACTTGCCAACACTTGGCCCAAAGCCCTCTAAACCCTTCTTCTTTATCCATCCAGATGCCTTTTTAGTGTTGTGATTGTACCAGTCTCCACCACTTCCTCTAGCAGCTCATTCCATACCTGCACCACCCTCTGTGGAAAGATCCCCCACTAGATCCCTTTTAAATTATTCCCCTCTCACCCTAAACCTATGCCCTCTAGTTCTGGCATCCCCTACCCCAGGGAAAATACCTTATCTATTTACCCTATCCATGCCCCTCATGATTTTATAAACCTCTATAAGGTCACCCCTCAAACTCCAGGGCAAAAAGCTTCAGCCTATTCATCCACTGCCTATAGTTCAAGTCCTCCAACCCTGGCAATATCCTTGTAAATCTTTTCTGAACCCTTTCCAGTTTTACAACATCCTTCTGTTGACTTCGCCAGGGAGGTCACAGAAAGTTCACATTCTGTTAATGCAATCAGTTTGTGAGCAGTTGTATTAACTTTGAGAGGTTTGGGTTGTACTTTGAAGATGGCCACTGTGAATATTTATTCTTTATGATTTGGGAGTTTAGTTTCTTCCCTCAACACGTGTCTTGCAGCTATACTCAGGCAACCATAGCTCCCCTTCCAATGCTATGCTATCTCAGTTCTTTGTGTCGGACATTATTTTCTCACGTGATAACTGAGCTGCACAGTTCCGTAAGATACTTCAACAATTACAGCTCAGACTGCCCTTTGTTTGCTTTGGTTTCAAGCAAGAGCATTACCATGGCAACAAGATCTCTTTGACTCTATTCAATACTTGTCAAAGCAGTGACCCATGATTTGCAATCGGATCTTCTCTGGAAGTTCATACACAATTGAAGGAAGGATTTGCTTTTCCCTTCATAGTACTATAACCTGTAGAGTCACTTGGTGAGCACTTTTCCCTCGGTCATAACTAAAATGATGGCCACTTAGGGGCAATCTCAGATGGCAGAAGACACCAACAGGACTCACAAGAGTCTGCTTTCAGAGGAGAAAATTGGATTAGCAAATAAAACTGGCTATAAAATCTGTGAAAAAGTTGACAATTGGACACATTTTTTTCCAGTTACATCAAAACATTTTCATATTTACAAACTGGATTCAAACATTAGCTGTTTCTTCAGTTAGTAATGGAGTTAATCTAAACAAATGAGAGAGGAAACATTTTGGAAGAGTTAATGCAGGGGAGAAGTATACAGTAAATGGCAGAACCCTTAGAATTATTAATATACAGCGGGATCCAGGCATAGGGTCCACAGTTTCCTGAAACTGGCAACACACGTGGATTAGATGGTCCAGAAGGCGTATGACATACTGCCTTCATCAGTTGGGACACAGAGTATAAACATTGGCAAGTCATGATGCAGCTGTCTCGAACTTTAGTTGGGCCACATTTGGAATATTGCGTGCAGTTCTGGTCGCCAGTACTAGAATAGCATGGAGGCTTGAGAGAGGGTACAGAAATGGCTTTCCACAATGTTGCCTAGTTTAGATTAGATTAGATTAGATTACTTACAGTGTAAAAACAGGCCCTTCGGCCCAACAAGTCCACACCGACCCGCCGAAGCGCAACCCACCCAGACCCATTCCCCTACATTTACCCCTGCACCTACCACTACAGGCAATTTAGCATGGCCAATTCACCTGACCTGCACATTTTTGGACTGTGGGAGGAAACCGGAGCACCTGGAGGAAACCCACGCAGACACAGGGAGAATGTGCAAACTCCACACAGTCAGTCACCATGAGGAGTGTACTGGCCATGAGGAGAGATTGGACAAACAGCAGGAACTGAGGAGTGTTGTGGAGAAAATAGAGAGAACCACCAGGAGATGCAGAGAGTTCTTCAAGAAGTAGGTCTTTTATTTGCAAACAAAAAATCATGACACTGAGAAAGCAGATTCTTGAATGCCCCCGAACCTCATGGTGTGTGGATGTTTATATCTTTTTAATCGTGTTTCATGTTAGCTTATCAGCATGTCCAACTATATTAATCAAAATACCTCACTCTAGCTACACAATAAACCAGTGATGTTAGTTCCCATTATCCCTTTAGTTGTACATTCTACTTAATGTTATTCTAATGTCACAGTTAGATATTTATTGCTAACTATGCTACAGTGATCTTCCATTGCAGACTAACCTGTCATGATAGATATTTAGCTATTCCATCTGTTACAATAGCCTCCTGTCTTAAGCTGATTCTACTATTAATTAGATATTTTAATGTCATGTCCCAAATATTTATTGTCCCAATCCTGTCATAACATTTTACAGAGAAACTTGCTTTATTACTTGTGTTATCTCATCTCGCCATAGTGACCTTTCAGCCTTAATCCTACGCTGCTAATTGATGTAAGAATATTCCACTATGCTTATCCCATCCTGCCTTCCACAGAACACAGATTGCCAGTGGTCTTCATGCTTTAACCCTTCCCATGCTTTGATGGTCTTTATTTTCCATAGGAGCAACCTGATACAAAGTTTACAAAATTATGTGAGGCATGGATAGTCAGAGGCATTTTCTCAGGGCAGAAACTACAAAGGGACATAGGTTTAAGGTAAAAGGGGGTACGTTTAGAAGGGATGTGAGATGCAAGTTGTTTTTTTTAAGAGCAGCGGGTGGTAAGTACTTGCACTATACCACCAGAGGAGGTGGTAGAAGCAGACACAACAGCAAGATTTAAGAGACATCTTTACGGATACGTATATAGGGAGGGAATAAAGGGATACAGAGAGCATAAAGGGAAAAGGTGTTTGGTTTAGAAAGGCATTAGGAGTCGGAGCAGGCTTGGTGGGCCAAGGGGCTTGTTCCTGTTCTCTGTTCTTAACCCTGAATATAGTTAGAAAGCACTGCTGCCTGATTACAGGTGATAGCTTTTTCTAATATTTTCAACACTAACCATCCAACAAAAAGGATGAAACTCGAGAAATTGAACTGACCATGGAAGATCAAGGAGCATTATATAATCTGCCCTCAGGTGCATCAAGGATTATTTTCATATCTGTCCTTAAATTTAATAGAATGAATTCAAATCCATATTGGTTGCATTTGAATATAGGTCCCATATATGAGATAATCTGCACCACTACATTTCCAATGCATTAAGAGAAACACAAACATGAGAAAAAGTGATTTCCACCTCCCCTTGTTTCAGAATTTGGTGTTGGTGGCTCGTGTCTAGTTTTGGGCCACCTTCCTGTCACTTCTCATAGTCCTGAAATGTGGCACTCTTGCATACAGAATCTGATCAGTCCTCACAATCATGGCTATGACGGCTCAAGGCCAATTGAATACAGTCAATGTTACAACATCCTACTTCAAAAAAAGCAACAATGATCGTAGAATCCCTACAGTGGGGAAGCAGGCCACTTGGCACCTTGAGTCCACACCAACCCTCCGAAGAGCATTCCACTCCGACCCTCAACCCTACTCCTATCCCTGTAACCTTGTATTTCCATGGCTAATCCATCGAACCTACACATGCCTGGACACTATGGGCAGTTTAGCTTGGCCAATCCACCTAACCTGCACATCTTTGGTGTGTGTGAGGAAATCGGAGCACCTGGAGGAAACCTATGGAGAGAACTTGCAAATTTCCAGACAGACCGGTTACCTGAGGCTGGAATCGAACCAGTGTTCCTGGTGTAAGGTAGAGGGCTAAAATTGTGCAGAATAAGGGAACAGGTGTTGCTTCTGCAAAAGCTTACATGATAAAATTAGGCTGTGCATGCAAATACTAAACAGTGAGAAGTGAAAACAGATAGAATTATCTAAGACTAATAGGGCAGAGCAACCGTGGAGCAGGATGTACCGGTAACAGGAGAATAGTGTGCCAGTCGCAGGAGGGATGTGGCCAATGGACGGAATTTAGTTTGGCAGGATGATCGCACGAAGACAGCAAACTATGCCAAGATAGTCACATATAAGGAATGAGATAAATAAGAGTAAGGGGCGACAGGTTGAGAGTAATGGGAGAAGTAAACAGAGGCAGAGTGAAAGCTAGAGCTTGTGATAAGCTATAAGCTGCAGCAAAAGTAACCAATGGGGTGAAAGGGGAGGACCGAGAGACGTAGCTGAACTGTGTAAATCAGAATGTAACCCTCAGATCGAGGTGCCTACTCGTTAGACACCCATCTCAATAAAATTCGCTGCATCAGAATTTGACTCGAACTTTATTGATATGTGAGCTTTGTTTCTCACACTGGCACTGAGGGAGCAGTGCTAACCACTGAGCCATCCCAAAGTCAACCTCAACTGAAATGCCTACCATTCCCAGGCAAGTCAATGAAAATAACCAAGAGAAAGTCTTCCTTTCAACAAGACTTGAAAACAAAAACAAGACACCTCAGATGGATTGTAGCATTCAGAATATCTTTAATTGTTGAAAGATCTGTATGCTAATGTCTCAAGATATTCAAACTTTTCTCAGTGATTTGACCATCTTCCTCCACCTGCAAGATTTGCAAAAACCTTTGCAAATAATCCAGATGTTTACAGATGAGACTCCTCAGCATTAGACCAAACGAGTGACAGGGCATCCAGCCACATCATCCAGGATAAGTACACTGAAAACGTCATTAAAGAAGCTGGGGTGATATTTGCAGGCTCTGGCACAGTCAGGGCTAAAATTTACCTCCAAAATTTGGGGCTGCATGATCGGTTTTCCTGTTAAAAAAAAACAAACATTGATGCAGTATTTTAAACGCTTGAGCACAAATTAGAGTACAACTCAAAATTCACTCCATTTCGAGGTGCTATTAGATTTACACCACAGACACATAATACATTTATGGCAAAATTAGTTGAGTTATTGCAATAGTACATCTTTGAATACAGAGTTCTTCTTCCTCCCAAAGATTTGAACAGAATCACACTTTCCCATTCTGAATCAGACTTCCCCACTCGGAATGAGACTTCCCCACTCAGAATGAGACTTTCCCACTCGGAAGGAAAGCTGCATAAAATTTGTCATGTGTAAAAGAAATGTGAATACAAATTTTATTGCAGGTGTGGCCTCTTTAAAGCCATGGAATGTAAAAGCCTCATTGGAATTGTTCGCCCAACCCAGAACCGAAAAAGAGAAATATAATTCTGCAAGTCACTTTACATGAGGAATAAAAATTCTAGTTCCTCCAGATCAGCCACTCCATAAACAAGTCAACATGTTCAAACAAATAATAAATGCAACCCTTTTCAAGAATCTTGTCCCACACCAATGACTTTTTCTGTTCTTTGGTCCTAGCCCGCCATCACTACCAACAGTCTTATGTTCAACTACAAGAGCATTACCTCTGCCTCCATTCCTCTACCATCAAGCAATCCATCTCAACAGAAGCACTTTACAATATGCTGCATTGCCTTGTGTAAGATAGATCTGAAAACTATTACACTTGGTACCTGAATCTTACAATAAAGTTTTAAAATATCTAATTAAGCAACTGTTATCAGACATAAGCCAGGCTCCAAATCAACCTTGTGGCCAATCAGAAATATACAGACAAGAACTGCATATTATCATTATTTGATCTAGTGATGCTGATCGTGAAATGCTCCAATTTGATGTCCGCGTTCCAAAAACTAAGATAATATTGCCTCAGATACCAAGGAGCATTTCTCAGGTGTACATTTGCTTAGATCTTCTCCTGAGTTACAGTGAGGGGCAGCGTTACAGTGCCTATGCTGATCACACACGGAATTCCTTGTCACAAATTGTCACTACAATCTTACAGACCTGGCAGAACTCAACTGAGTAACAATGGGATGGATTCAGTGCGTTTTAGTAGATGGCTTGGGACAAAATGGGTTTGCACTGAGTTGATCTAAGGCTGCCATACAGGGGTCCTTAATGACTCAGTGTTTCTCAATCTTGACTGATTAAACCAAATTGATATTAATTAAATAGTTTGTTTTTCCAAACAGCATTGTACTTATGGAGATGGTTCAATCGTTTTAAAAAAACTTTTATTTTATCAAATGTTGAAACTTCTGCCTTCTTTATCATGATCATTGATATTTCAGTAACGGCACTGCACTTCCTAAGAGACTCCACTTTTAAATGTTACTTGCTATCCAGGTTGCTGGTCCTGAAACTAGCTATTCACAGAATCCTTAGTGCGGAAACAGTCCATTTGGCCTAAAAAGTCCACACCAACCCTCCGAAGAGTATCCTGCCCAGACCCTTTCCCCTAGCCTATTACTCTACATTTCCCCTGACTCATGCACTTAGGCAGACATGGGGAGAATGTGTAAACTCTACACAAACTGCCGCCCAAGGCGGGAATTGAACCAAGGTCCTTGGCGCTGTGAGGCAGCAGTGCTAACCACTGAGCCACCATGTCGCCCCATTCTCCAGACCTATCTTCCCTTTCTGGAAGATTGAAACTTGGTCTCTAATCTACCTTCCATTTCCAACTTTTTTTTTAGATTAGATTAGTGTGGAAACAGGCCCTTCAGCCCAACAAGTCCACACCGACCCGCCGAAGCGAAATCCACCCATACCCCTACATTTACCCCTTACCTAACACTACGGGCAATTTAGTATGGCCAATTCACCTGACCCTCACATCTTTGGACTGTGGGAGGAAACCGGAGCACCCGGAGGAAACCCACACAGACACGGGGAGAATGTGCAAACTCCACACAGTCAGTCGCCTAAGGCGGGAATTGAACCCGGGTCTCTGGCGCTGTGAGACAGCAGTGCTAACCACTGTGCCACCGTGCCGCCCAAAACTTTGCATGCAGCTTTCCTCTTGTGTGCTATTTCTATCAAACAATTGGCATTCATCAAACACTGTGCAAGATGATTTTCAAGTACTTTCACAGAGGGAGAAAGCATGTGAAAGTGAAATCATAGGACAGTACATCATGGAAACAGAACATATACTCCATCAAGACTGCACCCATTTTCTCTGCATTCTCAAAACTTCCCTGACAGAGAAATGATCACATTTTAAAGTCATAGCTGCCAATAATATTCACAACTCCCATTAAGCCAAGGCTCAGCATTCTCGGCTTTGCTGAATAACTTGCACTTCTCACTGCTCTCCACCAAAGTCTTCTCTCTTCGTTAATCGCATCTTCAGAGGCATGTATATACTAGTTTGTGACTTTACCACAATCTCGCATGGTCATTCTGTTTCCCAGTGCCTGCTCACTAATTACCAGCTTTAACTCACTTTTGCAAACGGCCACACGTGGGTTTGAAATTTAACCCCTGGATGGGGTGGGGAGGGTGGTGGTCAAGTGTCATCATGATCTGCATGGGGGTTACAGTATCTGTTGTGGGATTCGTGGTCCAACTGTGAAACTGGAACACATAATTTAAGGGAACAAGGCAGCACGTTTCCAGAGGAATGCTGAATCCACAGGCTGTATACAGAACCTATAGAATTTTGAAAGACAACCACCAACTTATTCACTATCTACAGCTTCTTCCTTCAACATTCTGGGATGCAGCTCATCTGTCCAGAGAGTGTGCCAAGTTTAATCCAGTTAATGGTTTAATTACCACATCTTTACTAATAATAACTTCTTGATGTTCCTCAGTTTCCTAAGTCCCTCAATCATTTAGTTCTTATGGGAGATTTTCTGTATCTTTTTGGATGAATAAAGGTACAAAGTAATTGTTTAGTTTCTCTGCCCTTTCCCCGTTCTCTATTACAAATTCTATTGTTCCCATTTGCGGGGAGCTCATATTTTTCCCAGTTAATCTTTTCCTTTCACATATCTAAGGAAGCCTTAACAAACCATCCTTATAGTTCCTATTAGTTCACATTCATTTTCTCTTTTCTCTTTATCAATTCTTTGGTTTTTCCTTTACTGGGTTCTAAATTGCTTCCAATCTTCAAACTTCCAATTTTTCTGGCATCCTTATCCACTGCTTCCTTCGATCTGCTTTTTGCGTGCAGGACAAAAAAAAATCATCTTTACCGGTGTGATGATGCTGCTCCTTTAACAGGGTTATGCTTGTGCTTGGCGATTTTTTCCAGCAAGGTTGTAAAAGCAGCGATTCGGAAAAGTCTAGATTGGAAGGGTTTTAGGACCAAATTGATTAGAGCTAACAGATACTGCATCAAGCATCAGGCTTTCGAGCTTTATAGAAGAAACTTGTACAACGATAGGGAAGTGGCCAGTTCTCCCAGCTCAGCTTTTCTCTGGTTTGGTTTGGTTTGGTTATAAGCAGGCTGGCCGTTCACTAAAAGCAATCAGTCAGTTGTGAAGCTGCTGGACCGAAAGAAGCAGGTCCATGCTGGTCATCCCTCTCTCTGACTTCTCTCCAGTAAGAACTTGGGTTGGATTTTTCTTTTTTTTTGCAAAGGGGTGTTTATGGGGATTATCACAAGTATTTGGAACAGCATCATTAAGATTGGATAGCCTGTTTGGTTTTCAGATAGGTTAAGTTATTCTGTATTCTGTTTTCTTTTGTTTGTATTTCATTCGGAAATCTTGTAAATAAATTCTGTTTTGTTTAAAACTGAGTGAATGGACCAGCTGGAACACTCCTGGAATATCCACTTTACACCTGCTTAAAACAGTGAGCAATGTAAGGGTCTCGCCTACTTTCTTGCAATGTTTTGAGGCAGTCTGGCCTGGTCCATAACACTTGTGTGAATTTCTCAGTAGTCTCTCTGGAAACCTTTGCTCATTGGAACAAATTTTAGCCAACATCAAGACTTCCAATGAAAAGTAATGTTTATTCACACCGTGGATTTACAACTGGCTTGGTTGCTGTACATATCCTGACCATTGAAATTCAAAGGAATAAAACACTTACCATCACTATCAGTGTCCCATTTCAACATGAGATCAATAGCATATATTGCCCGGGATGACGAATAATTGCAGATACCAAAGGGAGCATCTTTGGCTGTAGCCACTTGAAACAGTTCAACAAACGATTTATGTATTTCTTCCTGTAACCAAAATGATAAGTTAAAAATAATGCACAAAGTAAAAACTACAAGAAAAGTAATTCAACTTTAAAATAAGCTTAAACATTTTCTGGATCACAGTGGATTTCCCATGATTTTGCCCATATTAAATGAAAGGCTACCTGAATTTATGACAAGGGCATTACCAGTTAGATTTTAATGAGCTGGAAATGTGTTGCTGGAAAAGCGCAGCAGGTCAGGCAGCATCCTGAAGAAGGGCTTATGCCCGAAACGTCGATTCTCCTGTTCCCTGGATGCTGCCTGACCTGCTGCGCTTTTCCAGCAACACATTTCCAGCTCTGATCTCCAGCATCTGCAGACCTCACTTTCTCCTCAAAGATTTTAATGAGCTACAATTTGATGGAGTTCAGACTGTCATGATGTGCCCACTTGGCAAGATGTTTCTTCTTCAGCTTTTAGCCTGGAATATTTTTGCCCTGCTGTTGCTGTTGGTGGTGGTGGTGGTGGTGGGAGGAGGGGGGAGTTAAGATAAGAGATCGTATGAGACCTCTGCTGAATAATCCAGTCGACAGTATACCACCTTAACTAATGAATTTACAGGATCGAGAGAAAAAAAAAATGAAAGTAGGACTGTGATTGAGAATAGCTGCATTCAATGTCAATCAGGTACAAGATAGGGAATACGGTGAGGGTTCAAAGGAAAAGAATTCCAAAATTTTAAAAATCTAACGTAACTTGTTTAAAATTTCTAGCCTGAAGGAATAAAGCCACACTCTTTCAAGGCTGTCACTTTCAGCTCTAAGAAGTACCAAATCTACCTCAGACTACTCTGTAAATCTCTGGTCCTAACCAGCGTTTTCTTTGGCAACAAGGTGGGTCCGGCCTGGGATTTCAACATGTCCTCGAGCTCAGAGCCATGAAATGGACCACGTGGACTTGTCTTCAATTCTCTTTTTCTTTAATTTCTTTATTTTTCTTTGTTATATTATCGTGGAACGACTGTTAATCTTAACTTTTAATTTCTTTATTTTTCTGATTCATGAAGATAATTTTGTACTTTTGAAGGTCCTGTATTGCTGGGCTTTTTATTTCTTTTGTTATAACGCTTTTTCCCCCTCTAAGATTCTATACTCAAGAATCTATACCTAGGTACCTAAGATAGCACCGCAAGTGGCTGCTTGTAGACTTTCCACTGTACTGGTGTGAGTACATAGAGTCATAGAGATGTACAGATTGGAAACAGACCCTTCAATCGAACTCGCCCATGCCGACCAGATATCCCAACCCAATCTAGTCCCACTTGCCAGCACTTGGTCCATAACCCTCCAAACCCTCCCTATTCATATACCCACCCAGATGTCTTTTAAATGTTGTAATTGTACCAGCCTCCACCAATTCCTCTGGGAGCTCATTCCATATACACACCACTCTCTGCGTGAAAAAGTTGCCCCTTAGGACTGTTTCATATCTTTCCCTTCTCACCCTAAACCAAGCCCACATACAGTCTCTAACTGGACTCCTCTACCCCAAGGAAAAGACATGACAATAAAACTAACTCAATTTAAATTATTTCAAAGGGAAGGGGTTTCATAATTTTGAATAGCAGGTGTGGCTAGCTGTATCATGTTGCTTCTTTGCAACAAACCCCCAAGTGATTTCCTCCACTAACAGGATGTTGTCGTCAAGTCAAAAGCATGTTCTGCCAATTACACAAATGTGACATTTTACATAAGTCGCAGTGCTGGTTTTGTGCGATTTTCCCCTGTCTATATTCAGCTATTGAAATCCCCAACCATCATTGTTCTATGATATTTATTTTTACATATTTCTGAAATTTGCCTAAAGATATATTCCTCTGTCTCACTACCTTTTTTTTTGGGGGGGGGTGTTAGGCAAGAGCAGGGTTATGGTGACAATCAGCAAATGTTATATTTTCCTGTTTCTTCCTTGCAACCAAAAAGGTTTAATCTCTGAACTGTCTGTTATAGCCTTCCTTGGTAGACCTGAGTTTTCCTTATTAATACCAGCCTATCCCTCCTAAACATTTTTGTGGGTGGGAATGTTTAGTTCTCATTCCAGGTCATGTTTAAACCAGGTCTCCATTTCAGCAATTATATCACAGCCCCATGTGGGAACTTGCACCTAAGTTGTCAATTTTATCTGTGACATTCCTCCCCTTAACAAACATACTTCCAATGCCATGCTGGTTGGCTTAGCTTTATCCCTGTGACTAAGTCCTGCACTGGATGCATTATTCTCTGTTCTGTTGCTTGTCCCTCCTCGTTTACTGTGCATCCTGTCTCCAATCTCTGCTCCCTCTTCTCGTACATCCCGGTCCACCAATACCTCAACCGACACTGAACTGATGAAAGGTGAGGATATTGGTCCCAGACCTTTTCAGCTAACACAGGGCTAGTCCCAATAACACATGAATCTGAAGTCTTCTGTCCTGATACAAACAGTTTTTCACCTCTTTGTTGGTGAGGTTTCTGAACTAACTGAACCTGTTAGTCGCATTAAAAACCAAAAGAACTATGGATACTGGAATTCTGAGGAAGGGGTCACTGGACCCAAAGTATTAACCCTGATTTCTCTCCGATGCCACCAGTCCTGCTGAGTCTTTCCAGCAATTCCTGCTTTTGTTTCTGTAGTCGAATTAACTGCTCTGAAACAAATACAGGGTCTGATTTTAACCTTAAATCCACATTCCTCCCTACTGCCAATAACTTCTCACACTCTTGCTTACCAAGAATGTATCCACTTCTGCCTTGCTTCGACTTTTCAGGAAGAATGTTCCAAAGAATCACGACTCCCTCTGGAGGAAAGAAATTCTTCCCATCCCGGTCGTAAATGGACAAACCCTAATCCTTAAATGGTGGATCCCCGACTCCCCAACCCCCAACTCCATTTTAAAATCTCCCACAAGAACAAACATCCTTTTTTTTAAAAAAAAATCACTCTTGGATGTAGATGTTGGTCTATCTACCATTTATTGATCATCTCTAGTTGCTCTTGAGAAGATGGTGAATTATCTTCTTGAACTGCTGCAATCCATTTGATGAAGGCAAAATCACAATGTCACTAGGGACTGGGAATCCACATCCACCCTATCAACATCCTTCAGTATCTTATATGTTTCCATCAAGTCCACTCAGTACCTAAATTTAGATGATACAAAGATGGGTGGAGGGGGCAGGTCTTATTAGGAGGCAGGGAGGCTGCAGAAAGATTTAGACACCAAGTGTGAAGTCGCGTGCATTTTGGTAGAAAGAATAGAGGCATGGACTATTTTCTAAATGGGGAGAAAATTCAGAAATCTCAAGTGTAAAGAGACTTGGGAAACCTAGTCCAGGTTTCTCTTAAAGTAAACTTGCAGGTTGAGTCAGTAGTTAGGAAGGCAAATACAATGTTGTCATTCATCTCAAGAGGACTAGAATATAAAAGAAGGGATGTACTTCTGAGGCTTTATTAGGCTCTGGTCGGACCACATTCAGAGTATTGTGAGCAATTTGGGCCCCATATCTCAGGAAGGATGTGCTAACCCTGGAGTGGGTCAGGTGGAAGTTCACGAGAATGATCCCAGGAATGAAAGGCTTAACATATGGGGAATGTTTGGGACGACACTCGATGAAGTTTAGAAGGATGGGGGGGAGGGATCTGATTGAAACCTACAGAATATTGAATGGCCTGGATAGAGTGGATGTTGGGAAGATGTTTCCATTACTAGGACAGATTAGGACCCAAGGGCACAGCCTTAGAGTAAAGGGAACACCCTTTAGAAGGAGAAACTTCCGCAGCCAGAGAGTGGTGAATCTATGGAATTCATTGCCACAGAAGGCTGTGGAGGCCAGGTCATTGAGTATATTTAAAACAGAAATAGATAAGTTTTTGATTGCCAAGGGGATCAAAGGTTATGGGGAGAAAGCAGGAAAATAGAGTTGAAAAACCTATTAACCATGATCGAATGGCAGAGCAGACTTGATGGGCTGAATAGCCTAATTTCTGCTTCTTTATCTTATGGTCTTATGTTTTAATGACCTTGCCTTTTATTCTGAACTCCAGCAGGTACAAGCCAAGCCTATGCAATCTATCCTCATCAGACAAACTACCCACTCCAGGTACCTAGGGTCTAGTGAACCTTCTCTGAATTTACATCTATCTATGAATAAGGAGACCAACAGAAGTACAGTACACAGTAATACAGAATGTCAATTATATCCTGTACAGTGAGTACAAATGCAAAATTCTTGCTTGTGGGTAAAATAACTATTCATTTGCCACCTTTTTTTCCATTATTAATGCCTCAGACAAACTTCCCATAGGATCATCACTTGCTTTGTTAATTCTATGTGTCCACAGAAACTCTGACTAGCTGTTTTTAATTTTCTCTCATATTCCTTCCCTGCTTTTTAATCTTTAAGTCATTCTATGTTTTGTTAAAAAAAACATGGTCCAATCTTCTGGAAATCTTCTGCACCCATCTTTGTGCAATAACGTGTTTTTTAAGTGGACACAATTTTTAATTTTCTTAAGTTATCCACAAAAAGGGGGCAATCCTCTTGGAATTTTTATTTCTTGTTGGAATTGTCCATTCTGTATTTTCTGCAATATCCCGTTAAATGTCTGCTTCTGCAGAGCAAATGACCTATCATAGAGTCATACAGCATGGAAACAAAACCTTCGGTCCAACCAGTTCCACGCCGAACATAATCCAAAAGTAAACTAGCCTCACCTGCCTGCTCCTGGCCCACATCCATCCACATGTCCTATTCATGTATCCATCCAAATGTCTTTTCAACACTGTAAATGTATCCATTCCACAACTTCCTCAGGAAGTTCATTCCGCCCATGAACCACCCTCTGTGTAAACAAAATGGGGCTCTTATGTCTTTTTTTAAGAAGGTCACTCTTCTCTCACCTTGAAAATGTGCCCCTAATCATGAAATTCCCCATTTTAGGGAAAAGACAACTAGCATCAAGTCTATCTATACCTCTCATTATTTTGTAAACTTCTAGCAGCTCACCTCTCAACTTCCTACGCTCCAGTGAAAAAAGTCCCAGCCTATCCAGCCTCGCTTAAACTAACTTGCCAGTCTCTTTAGCTAGCTTTATTGTCGTGACCTGGTAAGTGCCCTTATTTATGTTTAAAAGGATAGTCTTGCAAACACTCTTCTCTTGCTGAAATGGAATAAACAGTTTATTCATGTTATGATTGCTGCCACCCAGAGGCAGCTTTGGTGTTAGGTCATTTATTAACTATGTCTCACGTACAGTAGATGTCTGGTATAGAGTACTCTCTGGCTGACTCAAGAACATGCCATTCTAAGAAACCGTCTCGGAAACATTTTTTGAATTCTTCCACTTGGCTCTTTCTGCTTATCTGAATTTTCCAGTCAATATACAAGTTCAAAACCACTATGGCGATGACTACTTCATTGACAAGCTCCCTGAAAAATCCCAATGAATACATTTTTAAAATGTGTAACTGTAATCAAAACAACAGCAAATGCAATCACTGAAGCCCACCTCTGTATTTTTCCAGGTATAGTTGGGGTATTGCTTCTCAAACATTGGAATAAATTCATCATAGTGGACCTGTGAATAATTAACAATTCAGTAAATAAAGCCAACAACTCAAAAGCAGTGCGTTAACGTAATAAAGGTAAAGGCAGCATAACACGTGTATAGAAACCTCTACTGTACTGAATTGTGTCACTTTAAAACCAATGAAAACATGCAAAGATAATTGTTAATTTGTCTCCGATATTTCCACTTTCTGACCATGACATTATGGAGAACGAAACACTGTCAGCATAGCAGTATCAACGGCTGATGAAAAACCTTGTTTTTGTTTCACTTCTTTCCCCTCAAAGCTCCTCTTGTCTCGTAATAATGAGCAACAAAGTAACGTTGATAGTCAACAATAGCTACCAGTTTGACCAAATCCACAACGATTTTTGCAACAGAACCTGCTGCTGTCAGAGCACTGCACATATTCTGTTGTAAAGCAATTCTGAATCCCATTATCACCCCATTAGCTCCCAAACCTAAAATGTACCAGGTCACATCACACAAAAAAAAAGATCATAGGCATCACTTTAGGTCATAAAGAAATGTAAAACAAAAGCAGAAACGCTGAGAATATGTAGTGGTTGAGTCAACAGTTATACAGAGAACGGATAAGTTAAGGTTTAAAGCGCAGTCTCTTCTTGAGAATTGAAAAATAATACCGATAAAGATAAATGGTATGCAAATAGCCAAGTGCAGGAGGCTTAGGAAACTGCAACAAAATGTGATGTGGTGTGGAGTAACACCGGTTTTTAACAAGAAAATGTAGCTAAAGTTTGATGTTTCTGAAATCAGTCTTCAATCCACAGGTTTCAAGATTGAGTGGGAGAAAGAAATATATTATTATTGACACTTACAATGAACTTTGTTGGAACAAAATAATGTTTGCGTGGAAAACAGAAAGGGGTTTGATGAATTATAGGGACTTCAGGGCTGTACTGGTGAACACAGTACATGTAGGAGAAAGTGAGGACTGCAGATACTGGAGATCAGAGCTGAAAAATGTGTTGCTGGAAAAGCGCAGCAGGTAGGCAGCATCAAAGGAGCAGGAGAATCGACGCTTCAGTACATGTGTTTTGCAAATCATCCAATGCACGTTTGGTTTTTCAACTTAAAGGCAATTGCACTACAAACAGCCAATGTAGTACAGCAAGTGAAAAACAACCCACATAAATTGCTGTGTCACACAGAACGACTGGTGCTTAAGGTGATGACTGGGCAGAAATTGTGCATGGGAGCACGTGAAGAAGGGGTCAGTTGGCGGTCGGGATTTGCAGTAGATGTTAGTGGAAGGCCTACCCTTTCAGTCTTGGACAGCAACAGTTCAGGAAGGTCAAAGAGCAACAGGCAGTGGAAGTAAATTTAATGAGATTCTCAGAAACAGAGTTGAAACAAGCAATACCACTAAAATCAGTGGAAGTAAACAGAAGTCCAGGAAAAGACGTAAGTGAAATAAGCACAAGATGAATTAACTTATGAAGACTGGTATATCTGAGTGTGAGTAGTAACAGGACTGATTTGGAAAGGGAATGGAATCCAAGGAAAAGGTTAGAAAGATGGAGAGAGACACGGTGTAGGGGGAAGGGGGTTGGATTGAGGGACTGTCCCAAGAAAGATGTTCAAGGCACTCAGGTGGAGAAGTGCATTATAAATCACCAGACAGGTCCTTCAAGACTCTTTAAGGTAAACACTGCATGAACTGCCTAAATGTATGCAAATAGGGTTTTAACTTGAAAGTTGACCATTGAGGTCAGGCATTGAACTGACTGATGGAAAAAGCATAGCTTTCATGTTATGTTAAACCACATGCTTTCAAGCTAATTAAGACATAGTGCATCTAAGCTGATTGAAACATAAAAGTCTTATGTACAAACAAGGTATTCACTCCTGGGAACATAAAACCATTTAGATGCAGGAGAAATAAAAGCCGTATGCGAGTCATAAACATGTTGTACCCCCTCACAACTCTGTGATGAATTTGTAAGGTGAACTGTAAAATGGAGACTTGCTGTCTATTTTGGCTGGAACAGTCAGGTCGCTAATTCAGAAATTTTCCAGAACCTTCCATAAGAAGTCATGTACAGAATACTATTGGTCGAGACGTCACATGAAAACTGGTGGTTTCCTTTATCATTTTTTTGTAGCAACCAGCAGTAGTAGTTTCACTTTTCAATTTAATGCTGAAATATTAATGCAGTGAGTGAAGGATTGTTTCCTAATTTATTTATTATAGGAATTAGTAATTAATCTTGCACGAAAGGATGATATTATATGTTATGCATATAGCAAGATTTTAAACAATCTCAGATTTGGCATTGAATGTCCAACAGATTTGCAGAGACTGCCTGACATGGTAATATGCAGAAAGAAGAACCTTTGAAGTGTACATTAGCATAATGACAGCAGCGATTATGTAATTTTGGAAGCATCAGGAGGACATACATATCACTGTTGAAGGGATGCAGTTTAACAGCTGGGCACATGTGTGTGGTTCTTGGTGAGTGAACATCAGAGAACCCAAAGCGTGATTAAGAAATCAAATTAAAAACTGGACTTAGTTTTGATGCTTTAGGAAGATTAAATGATATAATAAAGATATGTTGGATAAGCAGAGGCAAGAGTTCATGAAGCAACGATTATCCATATTGTCAAACAAGATATGATTGTTGCAACAGAAGAGTATTTGATGAACAAAACGTATTCACCACCAAAATAAATTTGCTTGGATTATGCAAAGAATAAAGAATATTAAAAGGTGTTTTTTTTTTAAAAATCAACACTCAACTAAACAACAAGTCTAAGGTAGATGGCTGTGATTGTTCAGCAAAGAAAAGTACAGGTATTCTGTTTTCTGCTCAGCACTGCCATCTTGCAGTCCTTGCTTGACTTGTTGCAGAGGATGTGGTATTAGAGCACTGATAGGAACAGATGCAGTTTATAAATGTCACATAGCTTCTTCACTGTGAAGGTCAAATATCACATTAATGATCCTATGGGCCAAGACCCAACCTGAATCCAAATTCGGAACACTGAGAATCCATACACCAGGAACCATATTCCGAATGAATGAATTGTCACGGAGCTGAAGGAGGCCACTCAGCCTGTTGTATCTGCACTAGCTCTCTTAGGATTTTGATTTACAACTAATCTCCTCCCTCTTCCTTGTAATTATGCATATTTACATAATTATCCAATTACCTTGTGAATGTTTCAACTGAACCTGGCTCCACCAAACTTTCATGCATTGCATTCCAGACCCTAACCACTTAGGGTCACAGAGTCATGGAGATGTAGCATGGAAACAGACCCTTCGCTCTAACTCATCCATGCTGACCAGATATCCTAAATTAATCTAGTTCAATTTGCCAGCACTTGGCCTATATCCCTCTAAACCCTTTCTATTCATATGCCCATTCAGATGCCTTTTAAATGTTGTAATTGTACCAGCCCCAACACTTCCTCTTGCAGCCCATTCCACCCTCTGTTATATCTTTCTTATATATCTTTCCCTTCTCACCCTAAACCTATGCCATCTCGTTCTGCACTCTCCCACTCCAGGGAAAAGACCTTATCTATTTATCCTATCCACGTGCCTCATGATTTTATAAACCCCTATAAGGTCACCCTTCAGCCTCAGACACTCCAGGGAAACAGCCCCAGCCTATTTAGCCTCTCTCTATTGCTCAAACTCTCCAATCCTAACAACATTCTTGTAAATCTTTTCTGAACCCTTCCAAGTTTCACAACATCCTTTCCAATCAGATGGAGGCCCACACTTGTATGAAAATGTTTTTCTCGCCTTACTTTTGCTTCTTGTACAAAACCATGCCTTCGTGTTTTAGACTTTTTGACGAGCAGGAGAAATTTCTCCCTAACTACTCTATCCGGAACTCTCATAATTTTGAGAACTTCTATGAAATTTCCGCTTAGTCTTCTTCCCTCCAAGTCCCAACTTCTCTAACCTTCGGAAGGGTCTCTCCACTGGAACCATTCTCATAAAATTCTTCTGTACTCTCTAACATATTCACATTTTTCCTACAGTGTGACACCCAGAGCTGCACAGAGTACAACCTTTATTTTAGATTCCCCACAATATGGAAACAGGCCCTTTGGCCCAACAAGTCCACACCAACCCTCCGAAGAGTAACCCACCCAGATCCATTCCCCTGACTAACGCACCTAACACTACGGGCAATTTAGCATGCCCAATTCACCTGACTTGCACATCTTTTGAATTGTGGGAGAAAACCGGAGCACCGGGAGGAAACCCACGCAGACACGAGGTGAACGTGCAAACTCCACACAGACAGTCGCCTGAGGCAGGAATCAAACCACTGAGCCACCGGGTTATAGTCCAACAGGTTTATTTGGAAGCACTAGCTTTTGGGCACAATCACCTGATGAAGCAGCAGCGCTCCGAAAGCTAGTGTTGCCAAATAAACCTGTTCGATTATAACCTGGTGTTGTATGATTTCTAACTTTGTAAACCTATTAATGAAGCCTGGAATATTGATGCTTTTTCATATTACAGCTCTCTCTACTTCTCCTGCCACCTTTAATAATTTGTATAGGTCTCTGCTTCTGCACACCTTTGAAAGCAGCACCCTTTAACTTCTGCTGCCTCTCTATTCTCTTTCTACATGTTCTCCACACTGAATTCCATCTGCTATCTCCTGCCCAACTGATCACTGTCCTTTTGAAATTCTAAACTGACTACTCCACAGTTTGCAGTTCTCCCAATTTGAATACTTTGCAATTGTCACATTCACACCAAGATCTAGATCACTATCACAAATCAAGTGAAACAAAGATCTCAATATTGGCCTGTGGGCAAGTCCACTGCAAACCTTCTTCCAGACTAAAAATAATCAGTAATTTTCTCGGTTTCTTTCCCTCAGCTAATTTTGTATTCACAATACTATTCTCCCCTTTGACTTCTAATCTCCCTCATAGGTCTGTTATGTGGCCATGTATCAAACAACTTTTGGAAGGCCACAAGATAGCCTGCCCCCTCCTTCAACTCACTTTTACCAATTCAAAACAAAACTCCCATGTTAGTGAAACATGATTGTCCCTTAGCAAATCCATTTGAATCTATCCATATTTTTCCATGCAAATATTAATTCCATCCCAAATAATTGTTTCTAGCAGATCCCCCACCACTGAAGTTAAACTGACTGCTCAGTAATTGCTGGGACATTATATACAATCTCTTTGAAATACAGGTGTAATGCTTACAGTGCTCCAATCTGCCAGCCCGTAAATCCAGGGAAGGTCGAAAGATTGCCAGCACCTCCACAATTTCCACACTTATTTCCTTTAATATCCGCAGATACCAGTCCCATTCCTCGTCAATTTTACATACCAAAACTTCTTCGATATGTTCTCTTTGCCAATTTGAAAGTTTTCTAGTGATGGCATTTCCTCTTCTGTCAGAAAATTAAAGATCCCTCCCACCATTATACCTCTCTAATTTCCTTGCAGATTTGTTCCTATTTACTGGATGGTCTAAATGGTCTATAGATTGCACTGAGACATGTAATTGCAACCTCTTTATTGCTTATCCCTGGCCAAGCTGATTCTGTCCTTGAACCCTCTGAAGCATCCTTTTTGTCAAGCAATCACCTTCAATAACAAAAACATCACCCCCTCCTTGTATCCCTTTTAGATTAGATTCCATACAGTGTGGAAACAGGCCCTTCAGCCCAACCAGTCCACACCGACCCTCCGAAGAGTAACCCACCCAGACCCATTTCCCTCTGACAAATGCACCTAACATTATGGACAATTTAGCATAGCCAATTCACCTGATCTGTACATCTTTGGACTGTGGGAGGAAACCGGAGCACCCGGAGGAAACCCACGCACATGCGGGGAGAATGTGCAAACTCCACACAGACGCCCAAGGTTGGAATCGAACCTGGGACCCTGGTGCTGTGAGGCAGCAGTGCTAACTACTGAGCCACTGTGCCGCCCCCTATATTTTCAGAACACCTTGTGGCCAGGAACCTCTGACTTGCCATGTGTAAACCTGGTATTTGGTGTCACCACAACATGACAATCCCACAATCTGGGCCTGTTAACTCTCCAATTTTATGAACTGAACACTGCGTACTCCCAGCTGATTTAGGGTTCATTTCTTTCCCCTTACACTGACTCCACCTATTAACATCATATTCTCCATTTTAATATTATCTGCCCCTCGCAGCATTTTGTGCATTCCTGTACTACTTTCGAACATTCCCGCCAGATTCCCACATTTCTGCTGAGTTAGGTTATCCTTCCCCACAGCATTAGCAAAACATTCTGCAAGAAACTTAGTTCTAGTTCTGTTCAGATGGATTTAATTTGTTCTGTACAGGCGCCATCACTCCCAGAGCCAATCCCAGCATCCAAAGAATCTGAACGCCTCCCTCATGCACTGACTTTAAAGCCATGCATTCATCTGTCTCATCGTCCTAATTCTGTCATCACATGCATGTGGCACTGGGAGTAATCCAGACATTACAGTTTTGGAGATGCTGCTTGCTAATTTCTACCTAGCTCCCTAAATTCCAACTGCAGGACCAAATCCCCTTTCTTACCCATGTCATGACTATCAATGTGGACCTCGAATTCTGGCTATTTTACTCTCCCCAGAAGAATGCCCAGCAGCCTGTGACATCTCTGACCGCAGCACCAGGCAGACAACAAACCATCCTGGAGTCACACTGTGGCCATTGTTCCCCTAACTGAAGGATCCCTCATCAGTATTGACCTTCCACTCTTCGCCTGGCTGTGCAGTTAGGCCACCCATAGTGTCGTAGTTTGCCTTTGCTCTTGCCGCATGCCACCAAAGACTGGTTGCCCTCATCGATATCCAGTTAGTGAATAAGACTTTAGGACGTTGAGTGGGGATCTCACTGAAACTTACAGAATACTGAGAGGCCTGGATAGAGTGGAGGTGGAGAAGATGTTTCCACCAGTAGGAGAGACTAGGACCTGAGGGCACAGCCTTAGAGTGAAGGGACGACTCATTAGACATGAGCTGAGGATGAATTTCTTCAGCCAGATATGTGGTTAATCTGTGGAACACATTGCTGCAGAGGGCTGTGGAGGCCAAGTCATTGACTACATTAGGTAGGTTCTTGATTAATCAGAGGATCAAGGATTATGGGGAGAAGGCAGGTTAATGCAGTTGAGAAACATATCAGGCACGACTGAATGGCGGAGCAGACACAATGGAACGAATAATCTAATTCGGTTCCTATACCTTATGGTCTTATGGACTTTGGGGCAACATCTTGGAGTGCCTGGCCATCCCTCATCCCTATCTGCCTGCTTGCTTGCCCCTAACTTGTGGTGTGATTAGCTCTTCAAACATGCTGTCCACATAGTTCTTTAACAGATGTATGGACCTCAGTGACTCCTGCCACTACTTGAGATCTGAAATCCAGAGTTCAGTCTTGTACAACTATTGACAGTTAATGTACAGCGGTTCACCTTGGTCATGCTAAGTTCCCACAACTCCTATATGCCACAAGAAAGCATTTCGTTTGGCTGTGCTATCCTACCAAACCTTACCCTTTGAAGTTAAAAATCACACAACACCAGGTTTAATTGGAAGCACGAGCTTTCCAAGCGCTGCTCCTTCATCAGGTGGTTGTGGAGACTTAACAAACCTGGATTGTTTGTTAAGTCTCTCATCTTTTAGAATGAACATGTTGGTTTCGGTTCTTTCGTATGTAAATCACAGAACTTCTTTAAAGTTACATTCTCAAGTGAACTTGAACAATTGGTGTCATGTCGGCCCAGATAGTGCACTTAAGGTGCGAGGTTCCCTCTGTGAGACTGTCTGTGCCACAGTGTTCAGACTGATCCTAACCTAAAAAACGGATTTACAGAATCTTACATGGATTCATGCAGTTTTTGAGCAAAATAAAACGTAATTCTACAAGTACAAATTCACCCCAAAAACTTTCATGTGGGTGTGTGCGGGGGTGGGGATTATGTGTGTCTGTGAGTGTCTGTATATAATTTATGAGTGTCTATATAACTCCCTATATGCCACAAGAAAGCATTCCACTTGGTTGAGCTATCATGCCAGACCTTACCCTTTGAAGTAACTTTAAAATTATTCCTGTATTTTGCACTAACTCTCAGGTTCTACTTTAAAGTAGAAGGGCAACCTCGATTATCCGAACTTCGATTATCCGAACGTCGATTATCCAAAGATGATCTCAAGGTCCCGATGCTTGGGTAAACTGTATTAACCGAATATTCGATTATCCAAACAAAATATGGCCTGCCCATGTCGATCGGATAATCGAGGTTGCCTTGTATTCCTTGTCCGTAGAATCAGCTCCCTCTTTTGTGACTAGACATTCTTACTTTCACTGCCTTTGTTTAGAAATTTACATGTTTCAAAATTACTGGAATTAAAATGCAGTCCCCAAAAACAACCAATCCTTAACCTTCCTGCAAGGTAACTTGGACCTTTTTCTCACGCTCAGTCTAACTCCCTGAGACATACTCCCTTGTAGATCTGACTCCTCTCAATCCAGAAGGGAAGGATTCAAATGAGTAGGGAGAACATTGAGAAGACAGGGAGGGAGAAACATAGAAATTCTCAAAGCTAGTGTTTATTATCAAAACTATAGAATAATCAAATACAAAAAAGGGCTTTACTTGCCTGTTTAAGTTTAGTTTCATCAACATAGTTCATCACAGTAAAGTGCTTCTGATAATCATCAAAATGATGCAGTGAGAAAGGCCTGGAAATTAACAAACGATTGTTCATACTTAAAATATCTCACACATTTCATAGGTTTCGTATTGCTCAATTGCACTGCAAGCAGTGAATGAAGTGCAACCTGTAAGGTCTTAAACTGTGTGCTGCTATCTATGGACATGTACTTCAAAATGAACCGGTCCATTATATTTACACAATAACACTGAACATTGCTGCAGTCCTCGTGAAAACCAATAATTTTTGAACAGATATGAATTTTCCAGCAAACATCAAAGAATAGCAGGACCGAATTTCACATTTCAAGCTTTCACACAAAAAAAAATCAACATTTGCTAGATATTAGTTTTATATTAGTTGCATGTTAAGTAAAGAAAATCCTGTTATGATAATAGTAAGCATGGACTGCTTCAATAAGCAGTTTCCATCATCTAACATTAATACTGAAGTCTTTCCTGATTGAAGCAATTACACAAAAAAGATAAATACTCATCAAATGATGTGATCACTTGGCTCGAGATTGAAACATGTACTAAAGTTGCTGCATTGAAATTACCCTTTCATCCAAAATCATATAAACAAGACAGTATTAGAAATTTGTATCTCCTGTTTTAATTCAGATGTGCAGGATATTGGATGAAAATATGCCAGCAAATGTTCAATTAGTAAGGACAATGAAGCTAGACTCAGGAATATGCAAATAGACTTTTTCATTCACTGCCTTTCAGCAGCAATGGTGTGGAGGTGCTGGTGTTGGACTGGAGTGGACGCAGTCAAAAGTCACATGACACCAACTTTTAATCCAATAGGTTTATTTGAAATTACAAGGTTTCAGAGCACGGCTCCTTAGTCAGGCCACTGTACCGGCTAAACAGTTGTGGACTCAGATTTTATTCTTACTCTTGAAATATACACGAACATTTAAACTTTGCAGTTCTTTTCTCCTTGCCTGTAAAAGTCACTTACACTTATTACCTGCGTTTGTCTGACATTGTGTTATTTTTGTTTTCTTTAGGTTAACAGACAATAAAATTCTTCTTTCACTCAAATAACCTTCGTAATTGGCTCCTTCAATTTAAGATTAAACTCCCAACTCCTCCTTACTTCTCAGCAAGTTCCTGTCTCCTCCAGGGTGACGCTTCTTCTGTGCTTTTAAAGTCACTCTGCCCAGTCTTCAGACTATCACCAAGTTGGCTTCCAGCAACATAATACTGTCTGATACTCAAACTCCTTAAATCTCCACAAGTCCTGTCTCTGGGAACAGAAAATCATTCTCAGCAGCATTCTGCTTGGTAGCTAATACAAAGGTCTCAGAGACAGAAACCTTTGCTTTTCAGAGCTGCAGTTGTTTAGATCTCCTTCTCCAGCTGTATCTCTTTTGTGTCAAGGTATGAAAACTGGCACTTGATTTTCCACAGTGTTCCACCTGGATCTGTTGCCCCATGACAACCAGATCACATGGACCTGTCTCCTGGCACAGTCTTGCATGATTTCAATAACCCTTATTCAGGACATTGTATTTCACCATAAATTAGAGGAAACAAGCTAGAAACAAAAACCTCAAAGTCTCACATTTGTATCAACACTGAAAAATCCAAAATACTTTTTCACATCAGTCTGTTATCTAACATTATTACTATGCCAGTTCAATGTGCCTCACCAGATCTCCCTACAAGTCACTTGCTTAGGGCTGAGAACTCTAGAACTCAACGCCATCTATGATAAAGCAACCTGCTTAATTGGGACCTCAACCATCACCTTAAAAACATTCACTCCCTTGACGGGTGTCTATCATTTACAAGATGCATGGTAGCAACTTGCCAAAGTGTTTTCAACAGCATCATTCAAACTTTGAACTCGAATTGTGAAAAAGAAGAAAGGCATCATGCACATCAGAACAGTATCACCAGCCAGTACCCTTCAAAAGCACAGGTCGCTCTGACTTGAAAATACAATGCTGTTCTTCAGAGTCGCTGGTTAAAATCCTGGAAGCATTCTCTCCATAACAGCACTATGGGTGTTACCTATAAGGATTGCAGCAGTTCAAAGTGGCAGGTCACCACCAACTTCCCGACAGCATTTACATGTAGGCAATAAAGTTGACCTTACCACTAATGCCCACATCCTATAAATGCATTAAAAAAACTTGGCACTTTCTTCATAGCTCAGGCCTATTCAAATTGGCTGGATTATTACCTTAATGATGCCTTGCTGCCTCTTATCTTCCAGCATCACATTTTCACCCCTTCTCACACCCCTAGTGTTATTGCTTCTCTAAGTGAAAGGTTAGCCTTCACACAAGTGTGATCAGGTTAACACTTAAGTAAGTGCATGTACCTACTAGAGAAGGAGCAAACCCTGGGCTTCTCTTAGATAGAAGGCAGGGCAGGTGACTGAGGTGTCAGTGGGGGAACACTTTGGGGTCAGTGATCATAATTCTATTAACTTTTAAGCAAGATATGGGAAAGGGTAGACCTGATCTAAAAGTTAAAGTTCTAAATTGGAGGAAGACCAATTTTGATGGTATTAGGTAAGATAGTTGATTGTGACCAGATATTTGCAGGCAAAGGAATAAACGGAAACTGGGAACCTTCAAAAATGAGGCAACAAGAATCCAGGGACACTATGTTGCTGTTCGTGTGAAGAGCAAGACTGATAAGTGTAGGGAATGCCGAATGTCTGGAGAAATTGAGGCTCTGATCAAGAAACGCAAAAAAGTATATGTCACGTATACGTAGCATGGATTGAGGTTAATCCCTAGAAGTGTATAAGGGCAAAAGGAGTATACTGAAGAGGGAAAGCAGGAGGACAAAAAGGGGACATGAGATAGCTTTAGTAAGTAGGGTTGAGGAGAATCCAAAGAACTTCTACAAATACATTAAGGCCAAAAGGGTAACGAAAGAGAGAATAGGGCCCCTTGAAGATCAGCAAGGCCACCTATTTGTGGAAATACAGGAGAATGGTGAGATACTAAATGAATGTTTTACATCAGTGTTTACAGTGGAGAAGGATATGGAAGCTAGACAACTTGGGAAATAAATTGCGTCATCTTGAGAAGTGTACATTTACAGAAGAGATGGTGTTGAGTGTCTTAAAATGTATAAAGGTGGATAAATCCCCAGGACCTGATCAGGTGTACCCTAGAAGTCTGTGGGAAGGTGGGGAAGTGATCACTGGGCCCCTTGCTGAGATATTTGCATTATCGATAGCCAAAGGTGAGGTGCTGGAAGACTGGAGGTTGGCTAACGTGGTCCCACTATTTAAGAAAGGTGATAAGGAAAAGCCAAGGAACTACAGACTGGTGAGCCTGACATCGGTGGTGAGCGATTTGTTGGAGGGAATCCTGAGGATCAGGATTTACATGCATTTGGAAAGGCAAGAACCGATTAGGGATAGTCAACATAGCTTTGCGCATGGGAAATCCTGTCTCAATAACTTGAATGAATTTTTGAAGAAGTGACAAAGAAGACTGATAAAGACAAAGCAGTGTAGGACTTGCTGGAACACGAAAGAGGAATGAAAGAAGTGGGAGGATAGGAAAACAGGTAGTCACCTTCCATGTGCACATAGAGTCATAGAGGTTTACAGTATGGAAAAAAATCCTTCAGTTCAACTTTTCCATGCCGACCATATAGCCTAAATAAATCTAGTCCCACCTGCCAGCACTTGGCCCATATCTCTCTAAGCCCTTCCTATTCATATACCCATCCAGATGCCTTTTAAATGTTGTAATTGTACTAACCTCCACCACTTCCTCTGGCAACTCATTCCATATACGCACCACCCTCTGCTTGAAAACGTTGCCCCTGAGGTCCCTTTTATATCTTTCTCCGTTCACCCTGAACCTACACCCGCTAGCACTGGACTCTCCCACCCCAGGGAAAAGACCTTGTCTATTTACCCTATCCACACCCCTCATGATTTTATAAATCTCAGGAAGGTCACCCCTCAGCCTCCGATGCTCCAGGGAAAACAGCCCCAGCCTGTTCAGCCTCTCCCTGTAGCTCAAATCCTCCAACCCTGGCAACATCCTTGTAAAGCTTTTCTGAACCCTTTCAGATTTCACAACATCCTTCTGACAGGAGGGAGACCAGAATTTCACGCAATATTCCAAAAGTGGCATTACCAATGTCCTGTTCAGCTGAAACATGACCTCCCAACTCCTATACTCAATACACTGAAAGGCAAGCACACCAAACAGCTTCTTCACTATCCTATCTATCTGCAACTCCACTTTCAAGGAACTATGAACCTGCACTCCAAGGTCTCTTTAGCAATATCCATTCAACCTGCACTACTGTTCTTGCTCAGTCTGTTGCCTCTGCTGCTTTCAGGCTGGTTGGATCCTCTGAGTTCTTTTCACCCTGTGATGGTTCCCTTTCCTATCAAGATGTCACCACCTCCCAGCCAAATAAACAAAAGACGAGCAAAGAAAAGGCAGGGAGAGAAAAAGATGAGAAGAGGAATGAGAGGAGCAGCAATTGTAAGACAGAGTAGCATCAGATGCTCATGTTTGATGCATAATAGTGTAATAAATCATTTTTCTATTAACATTTTATGTATTTTCATATCTTGGGTTTACCAAAATGGCACAGACATGTGCAAATCTGGAAACCAAGATAGGGAAAAGTATAAAGACAGTAAACTGAAAGGCACAAACTCTCCAGTAACATAATGCTCCACAGCCAGACAGTCTGCAATTTTTATTTGACCTTTACATCAACTCAATGAGCGATTGATCCATTAAAATTTGTAGCCTTAATGGAGTACACATTAAAACTGTATCATCAGAATAATATCGTGTTTACACAGCATGATTGGGCTACAAATTTGAACCATTTAAAAAAATCATTAGTCAGAACCTAGGAAATACAGCTGTACAAAAATTATTAAAGTAGAACTAAATGCCACAATTCAAGCATCATGCATAAATTTATAATCTGCTTCAAACAGAAGTATAAAGGAATTTATAGCTCTAAAAATAACAACCAGGGAATGAGAGGTCGTTTAATTGACTTCTATATGACCTCAACCACCTCTCAAATTACAGCAGCAAAATTGACCAAATATTAACCTGATATTTACTTAGTAGCAATGTGACTCTGAAAACTGAATAGTGCACACCTTACGCATTTAATGGCACAATGCCACCAAATGGTCAATCAAAATCAAGGATGATTCCAGGCAGCTACACATGGGGTAAATTGGACTTGAGCAGAAATACTTACACAAATTAAAACAGGATAACTCTCAGGAGAATAGAGTTATAAGGCAAACTGCTACTGGTATAACCAAGCAGGCAGTTTAGTGTCTTTATAAATGTCAGTAAGTAGCCCAGAAAATTTCAGTTGTAAATGGGTGGCACAGTGGCTAGCACTGCTGCCTCACAGCACCAGGGACCCTGGCGCGATTCTGTCCTCACGTGACTCTCTGTCTGGGGTTTGCACATCCTCCCTGTGTCTGCGTGGGTTTCCTCCAGGCGCTCTGGTTTCCTCCCACAGTCTAAAGATGTGCAAGCTAGGTGGATTGGCCATGGGAAATGCAGGGTTACAGGGTTAGGGTAGGGGAGGGTGGGATGCTCTCTGAAGGATCCGTGTGGGCCGAATGGCCTCCGTCCTCACTGTAGGGATTCTATGATGAATTGCATTGCTCAGGTCAAGATCACCATTTGCAATTTTGACAAACTGAACATGTAAAATGACACTAATTTTATTTTTGTTCCTTTTGCTCTCATCTTTCATACTTGGGTGCTAGTTATGGTCCTTCACTTTCTTAATTCTTTCCTGCCATTCACACTCCCTTCCTCGAAAATGTCTATGAACATGTGTGTGCCGATGCTAATTGTAGATCAACTACTGACAGCAACACTGCTCCGAGATTTCTGATATTAGTCTTAATGTCCATAACAATCACCTCCAAAACACCTGGCTTCCATTCACATCCCACAATTTCCATCATACGAAGGCATTAAGACTGTGTAATGTTGAGTTAGTGACTTGTCAGTAATATTCCATTCAAGTAAAAACATTACTGGAATACAATTTAAGTAAAATTATATTTTGTCCTAAATGTCTTACTCAATTTGGATGAAAACAACATGGCAGTAAGAAGCTAAGATTAAACAAGTAGTGAATTCACTCAGAAACATGTCTGTTCATGCATTTTAAAGAAAATGCAGTTGTGAGAAGGAAAGCAATTGAAAAAAAAAGAGTTTTCATGGCCTCTCTAAATAGGAATCATTCAGTACAGTGCAGCTCCAGGACAGCAACAACCCTACCTGAAAGGTATGTCTTGTCCACTGCACCCAATTAGTGCCCCATTGGTCTCACCTTCATCACCAACAAAATGATGGACAGTGTGGTCACTACTGCAACAGCCTGTGTCTGGATTCGCAGTTTGGGTTCCACCAGGACCACTCGGCTCCAGATCTGTGACAGCCTGAGTCCAAAGATGGACAAAAGCTGAATTCCAAAGGTATGGTGGCCTTGAGTGAGCATGGCATCAAGGAGCCCAAGTAAAATGGAAGTTAATGGGAATCAAGTTAGAGCTTTTTATAAAGGCAGAAGTTGCTGGAAAAGCTCAGCAGGTCTGACAGCATCTGTGAAGAGAAGTCAGAGTTAACGCTTCGGGAACGGTGACCCTTCCTCAGAACTCTCCTAGATGGGTGCAGTTCCAGCAACTGACAATAAGATCAACACTATAAAGGATAAAGCAGCCCATTGGATTGCACCTTACCCAATAACTCAACATTCACTCTCTCCACAACTGACACAGTGGCAGCAAAATGCAATGCAGTAATACCCTTAGCTCCTTTGACAGCACCTCCCCAACCCATGATCTCCACCAGCTAGAAGGATACAGGCAGCAACTACACAAGCACACCATCAATTGCACACTCCTCTCCAAATCAGATACCATCCTGTCTTACAAATGTTTTTAATTCCGTTGTGGAAAGTTGGCGTAGCTAGGTGACCAGCATTTAGTGCCCTTCCCAAGCTGCCCTTGAGAGGCTGATAGTGAGTTGCCTTGTTGAACTGTTGCAGTCCACGCCCTACAGGTTGACCCATAATACCATTAGGGAAGGAATTCAGAATTCTGACCCAGGTGACAGTGAAGGAACGGTGATATATTTCCAAGTCAGGACGATGAATGGCTTGGAGAGGAACTTGCAGGAGGTGGTGTTCCATGTATCTACTGACCTTGTCCTTCTAGATGCAAGAAGTCCTGGGTTTGGAAAGTACTGTCTAAGGATCTTTGGTGAATGTCTGCAGTGCATCTTGTGGATAGTCTTCACTGCTGCTACTGAACGTCAGTGGTGGAGGGAATGGATGTTTGTGGATGTGGTGCCACTCAAGCAGGATGCATTGTCCTGGATGGTGTCTGGCTTCTTGAGTAGTGTTGAAGTTGCACTCATCCAGGCAAGTGGGGAGTATTCTATCAGACTCCTGACTTGTGCCTTCTGAACAGGCTTTGGGGAATCAGAAAGCAAGTTAGTCACCACAGTATTCCGAGCCTCTGACCTGCTCTTGTAGCCACTGTGTTTATGTGGCCAGTCCAATTAGTTGTTGGTCAATGGTAAGTCCCAGGATGCCGATAGTGGGGGATTCAGTGATGGCAACACCATTGAATATCAAAGGGTGGTGGTTAGATGGTCTCTTATTGGAGATGGTCATTGCTTGGCATTTGTGCAAGATAAATGTTAGTTGCCACTTTTTAGCCACAGAGGAATACATCCCTGCTTCTCCACTGGTATTTGACTGGACTCCTGAAACTCCCTCGTTAACAGTACAATAGATGGACCCATACCATATATACTGCACAGGTTCAAGAAAACAATTCACTACAATATTTCTCAAGGCCTACATGTCTTCGTATTACGAACAATGCCCACAGTTAACAAACAAATAGGAAAACAAATACTGCCTCAATTTTTAAAATTTTCAGACATTGAACAGGTACTTTCATCTTTTCATACCTATTGGCAAAGCGAAGCCAGAATACATTGTACGCATACAGCTGCAGAGGCTGGACTGAACGAAGTAGGACAATGTATCGGATGTCAAATTTAACCAATCCTTCCAAATCTTCTCTGTCAAACAGCACTGGATTCTCAATGTACTTGCATACCACCTGCGAACAATGAATACTGCATCATTACTGTAAAACTACCAAAACAGTTTCCTTCTCCCTCAGATGCCTTCTCTCATCTTGGAATTGGCTACCTCAATCTGAAACACACACTCTTCAGTATCTCTCGAAATGGCCAGACATGAAACCAGTGGGGGCAAGTGCTGACTGACGAACTGAGAACTGCAAAGCATATCCCAAAGGCACTATCCAGGACAAATCAGTGATTGGTGATCCAACGTCAACTTACTTTTAGATACTCATTTTAATGTCACGAGACGTCCCAAGGTGCTTCAAACAAAACTGACACTGGGCAGATGTAGGAACATTGGGACAGGTGACAAATCAAGAGATAGGTTAGAAGAAATGACCTGAGGGAACATACGAGCCTACACACAAAACAGGAGTATAACTAAGTCATTCAACCCTGTGAGCCTGTTTGACTTTTCCCATAACTTCATGGTCGATCAGTTTGTGCTTTAAATTCTACAGGGGTCCCCAACTTATGAACGTCCAACTTACGGTTGCTTGCACTTACGAACAAAGTCACATAGTACCACTAATTTTAAGGAACCGACATGTGAACGCTTGCCAGTTCTTACAAATGGATATTTTATATTGTATAATACTGTGTTCCAATCTGCTCTCAAATCAACTTACAAACAACCTCAGAAAAACGATCCATCGTAACCAGGGAAACTGTTTCTATGTTCCCATCTACCCCACTCGAACAAGAATCTATCTACACCTGCTTTGAAAATAATCAATGACCCCTTTCCATAGCTTCTGAGGCAGAGAGTTCCAAAATTGCACAACCCTCAGAGAAAATAAATCTCTTCCATGTTATCTTAAAGGGCGAACCCTAATTTTAAAACAGTGCCCCTAGTCCTGGACTCACCCACTGGAGGAAACGTCGCTTTCACGTCCACTTTGTCAAGACTCTTCAGGATCTTGCACACTTCAATGTAGTCACCCCGCACTTTTCTCAACTCCAATGAAAATAAACCCAGTCTGTCCAGCCTCTCCTTGTAAGTCTGCCCTCTCATCCCAGGAACCAACCTAGTCTGACCTTACTAGGTGACCCTAGTCATCCCCTATTATTTTCTGCAATAACCTTTGAGCTCGGAGAGGGATTGAGTCCATGATTAGATTTAGATTTCTTACAGTGTGGAAACAGGCCCTTCAGCCCATCAAATCCACACCGACCCTCCGAAGAGCAACCCACCCAGACACATTCCCCTACATTTCCCTCTTCACCTAATACTACGGGCAATTTAGCATAGCCAATTCACCTAACCTGCACTTTCTTTTGGATTGTGGGAGGAAACCGGAGCACCCAGAGGAAACCCACAGGGAGAATGTGCAAGCTCCACACCCACAGGGAGAATGTGCAAGCTCCACACAATTGCCTGAGGTGGGAATTGAACTCGGGACTCTGGCACTGTGAGGCAGCAGTGCTAACCACTGTGCCATCGTGCCGCCCAATGGAGTTAGGAATGGAGATTGTAACAATGGCTGAAACCTTGCCCTTGGTCAACGCATCCATAATTAAATAATGAGGAAACAGCACGTACAATGTTGACTCCTGCCCAGTCAACAGAGGCCACCACAATACTCCTATCCCTACCCTATTTTAAACAGCACAGAAACAAAAGGATGGCTTGGTGTGCTTGACAGAGCATCACCCAACTTGATCTAGACCTTTCAAGCAGGCTGATGTTGTGTAAATAACCTCACAGTTCCAAAACTGAGCATACCTTTGGTGTACTCTCTCTTTGACGAATGATGTAGTTGAGGTTGTCAGTAATGTGTGTGTCGAGACCTCGAGCAAGATTCCAAGGCTTGCATATCCAGTGGTTGTCCTCTCCCCTAAGAAACAAGATGCAGGAAATGGAAGAAACATCTTCCAGTTTTCAGTTTTTTTGAGCAAAATATAGCAGCAACTTCAGGTACAGGCATTGGGGAGGCAATGACCTCTGTTAATCCAGAGACTCAGGTAATGCTCTGGATAGCCAGGTTCGAATCCCACCACAACAGATTATGGAATTTTAATTCAATAACAATGTGGAATTAAGAGTCTAATAATGACCATGAATCCGTTGCTGATTATTGGAAAAAGCCTCTGGCTCACTAATGTCTTCAAGGCAAGTAAATTGTTGACCTTACCTATTCTGACCTAAATGTGACTCCAGACCCACACCAATATTGTTGATCCTCAACTGTCCTCTGGGTAATTAGAGATGGGCAACAAATGCTGGCCTATCCAGTGACACAGTCATCTCGTGAATGAATTAAAAAAAGGAACACACAAACTGCAATGGTATGAACAACTAGATCTTTGTGGTGATGTTTAATATATAAGTGATATTCATTAAGGTGCTTCAGAGAAGTAATACCGGTCATGATATTATTCCAAGATGCTATTCATGTTCTCAGCTAAACAGCTGTTTTCATAAAATTATAATTGTCAAATCCCTCATGATCTGAAGGGGTTAAGGCACGAGATTACAGATTTTGCTTTTTCTTGCTGGATTTGCAGAAACATTTTAGGAAAATAGAATAATTGGGATGTGAGTAACTGGACACAACTCAAGGTGTGGAGGTGGGTTGTATTAATGAGCTTAGTTTTCCTGACACACATAATGTTAATTGGATTGGGACACTGCAATTCTGATAAATTACTATTCTTGATTAAAAGAGCACCGAAGGAGGCAAATTAAAGTTGAAAAAAAGTGGGACACAGGAGAAGGGGGAAAGAGGAGCAAGGAATGGGTGTGGTTTATTTATACTTGTCCATGTTAAATGCAGAAGTGAAAGCAAGAACACATGATATAATTATGGCCAGTATTGAAATGTCACAAGAATGTTTTAAATGTATATGGCATACTTTGTAATGCTAAGATGCATCTTCAAGCAACCTGATGGTGCTCTCCCTTGTAGACATAGTTACTTTGGTCAGCAAACTGAAGCATGATTCAATTTACAGTATTGAGCATCTTTAGATACTCGATACAGAAATGAGGAGGACGAAAAGTAGACCACTCCGCTTTTGAACCTACTCTACTATCCGTCCGTTGGATGCACGGGGAGCATCTTTATCATGTAATCCATAGTCAGAAAGTAAGTCTGTGATTATATAAATGCGTGAGAGAAATTTTGGCTCAAATTTTATAATCAAAGTCGGAAATTATTTCTGAAGAGGAACCTCCTGTTTACAAATGTCTTGAAACCCACAAATCCAGCATTACAGAAAATCACCACCGAAATGAGACTTCCTTTTAGCACTGACTAAATCCTGTACTTTAAATATCCAGCAGACACTTTGATAGTTATTATACCTTCCAGACCAAGATCATTTGTTTAGAACTCTGCGGATTATTAAAAGTGAGAAAATCAAAACTCTCAGTTGTGAATTGAGAGACAGTAACTGAGTATGCAATAGGTGTTTAGAGGTGGGGGTGATGGTGATAGGTTGGAGAGGAGTGTGGAGCAGATAGGTGGGAAGGAAGATGGACAGGTAGGACAGGTCATGAGAGCGGTGCTGAGCTGAAAGTTTGGAACTGGGATAAGGGAAGGGAAATGAGGAAACTGGTGAAATCCACACTGGTGCCATGGGGTTGGAGAGACCCGAGGCGGAAGATGAGGCGTTGGGTGGTAAGGGAGCGGCGATGGAGGCAGCCCAGGACCTGCATGTCCTCAGTGAAGTGGGAGAGGGAGTTGAAGTGTTTGGTCACAGGGCGGTAGGGCTGGTTGGTGTGGGTGTCCCAGAGAGGTTCGCTGAAGCGCTCTGTGAGTAGATATCCTGTTTCCCCTTTTTACCTCCAGGATTTAACAGCGTCTAAGCGAACAAAATATGAAACTTACTGAAAAAGTATACGCGTTTTAATTTAACAATAAGTTCTTTTTCCTTTATGTCACAATTTAACTGTGAATTCAAGGAGTCTAAGTCTCACGTAATTGGCTGTAAACACTGACTCATCCACATTCTTACCAGTATTGTTGTAAATTCAACAAAACAAAGTTTTCAGCATTTCTTACCTGTCTGTGCGTTGTTGGTAGCAGCTAATAAATTGAGGTAGCTCTGTGCAAAGGTTATAGGTAAGGGGCAGCCATCTTGGGCCATTCACTCCTCCAGTTCGTCTCGAAACAGCAGCCAAGCAATCCTTCACTGTCACCAGATTCTCACAAGGAAACTGATTCACTATAACATGGGGCCTCTGCTCACTCAAAGTCCTACAAATGTTTAACACAAATGTACAAAAAAGATTATGGATGAGTTTGTAGATAATCAGCAAATCACCTATTTCATCCAGAAGTGTTCCACTCTAAGGCTGGTACCTGAGCTTGGACATACTCCCAGATTGCAAAGGTCATAACCACTGAAGAAACAAAAACACAAACATTTGTAGCTTTTAAAAAAACTTCAGTTGCCAATTTATTGGAGTCTTATTAATTTTTCTCCTTCGCAATAAGGCCTGTGTTATGGTTAGATAATTGGTAAAACTGTTTTAATTTCTCCATCTCCTCTTGTACCTTCCCTGCTTTATTTTGTGACTCCGTTATTGGAAAACAACTCAACTGATAGCATTTTGATTTTGGCTATCACATCCAAGTGATGGCCTCATGGTCAGTTTTGTCAGGCTGTCTGAATGGGGGCCATCGCACTAAAACACAATCCTGTGGTTAAGATACCCAGTCAGCATAGATGAGTTGGATCAAAGGGTTTGTTTCCATGCTGTACATCTCCATGCCTCTGTCTTCACTTATACTCACAGCAGCACATTCCCATGAGGGATGGCGATCAGAAATCATAAGCCTGAGTTGATTTCTTTCAGTGGAGAATGTGGTACAAACCAATGAGAGGGCAAAGATTCTATAGATGCCAGTCTTCAGCCAATTTTATTCATGGTTACCGATCCAGAAATCAAGGTGGCACGGTGGCTCAGTGGTTAGCATTGCTGCCTCACAGGGCCAGGGACCTGGGTTTGATTCCATCCTCGGGCGACTATCTGGGTGAAGTTTGCACATTCTCCCAGTGTTTGTGTGGATTTCCTCAGAGTGCTCCGGTTTCCTCCCACAAACCAAAAGATGTGCAGGTTATGTGGATTGGCCATGGTAAATTGCCCACAGTGTCCCGGATGTACAGGTAGATGGATTAGCCATGGGAAATGCAGGGTTACAAAGATGGGGTAGGAAGCTGGGTCTGGGTGGGATGCTCCTCAGAGGGTGGGTACAGACTTAATAGGCCAAAAGGCCTGTTTCCACACTCAAGGGAGTCTATGATTCCGACTTCATCACTATGTTAAGATCCAGGAACTCTAACAACATTGCGGGCAATTCACAAGGAGTTTAATGATTTAATACAGTGACAAATCAGTCATTAAGGGACACTCAGGATTCTGGTCTGGCCAGCGTCATCCAGTTCCTATGACTCATTTTAAAAAAAACAGCCTTTTCTTAATCAACTTTCTTGTGTGAAATACAACCACATAGCCCACAGTTTCAAAATTCAGAGGATTTTCATTCTGTCCAGATTTTCACTTTCTCATTCTAATTCCTTGGGCCTGTGAGCACAATGTTCTCAGCTGGAAATTCAGGCTACTAAGAATTTTGATTTGGGCTACAAAGTAAGATTCCGACTTTGGTGACAAATCAAATATCCTTCATCGAACGAATAGGTCGTGTGATCCTGCAGATCGGAGAGATTACATATTGTGCTTGAACTTGCGGAAACTATTTCAGACCAACAAAGTACTTTAGGTGTGAATGACCAGAGGCAGCTGTAAGACTAACAATGGTGATTTGAGAAGGGATAGTTCTGCTGATAACCAAAGTACCATGTTTGATAGATTGCGACTTTGGAAATCAAAGTATAAGGTTAGATGGATTACGACTTAGCTATTTTTGATAAATTACAATCCTCGATAAACAATAAAAGAGACTGCAAGAAGGAAATGGAAAGTTGAAAAAGCCAAGGTAAAGTTCGAGACACAATGTTTTGATGTGAGGAAGAGAGTGATGAAACGATAAGGACTGGGTGTGGTTTTTTTTGTACATGCAGCACTAAAAGTAAAGACAAGGGCATATGACTCATGATATAACGTCACACAAATGGTGTACATTTATGAGAGAAACTTTGTCACTTCAACATGCCTCTTGGAACAATCAGAGTGCACTGTCCCCTGCAAACATGCCTGTACTGATCAGTGAACTGCTGCTTGATTCAATTTGCAGTGGATTTGTGTGGAGTGACTTTCCATGCAACACAAGATCCATTTGAAATGGTTGCCAAATATTTCCTAATTATTTAAATAGAAGAAACAAGCATCTGTAATCTTTTAGTAAAGTGCATTTCACAGATGCTCGCGGTATCTTAAAACATTCAATATTATGTCTCTGAAAAGTTTTGTTGGGTCATAGTACTCCACGTAATCAGTGGCCAAATTGCACCAAACAAATCAGTCGGTTAGGCTCTTTTGGCACAGTGACAGTGTCCCTAGAAAGTCCAGATTCAAGTCCCACCCACACAAACATATGCCATAAAATGTCCAAATAGGCTTATTAAAAATAGTTACCATTTTAAAGGCAATACTCACTTGGGTTGTACCTAGGGCTTGCTAAGCCATGCATATTAGTAACAGTTAATATGTGAACGTTAGGCAATCCACTCAACATCATCAAATATGTCGTTTAGAACTCGACATGCTTGCTCATAATCAATGACAGGATAATTTTCCACTTGCTGGAGCCTCTCTCCCAACTTCAATGCTCCTTGGACGATCTCCAGCAATAGCTGGAATACGCATGCTCAGAAAGATGAAGAAGTCTGTGTGCAGTCTAATCTTCAATTTTCTTCTTAGAAGCTTACTCCAAAACAGATTCCTTCCCAACCTTTCAGTCCTTGCACTGTCTTCTACTTGTCTTTACTTGTCAGAGAAACTGAAGCAATGAGGTACAGCACACAACTTGCAGATGAGAAAATAAAAGGTTACCTGCTGCTCCCAAGCAGGTCACTGACATCTCAAGTCTTACAGAGTCATAGAAGTGTAGAATTCAGAAAAAGCCCTTTGGTCCATCAAGTTTCTTTCTTGATTATATGTTTTACTGAAATCTGTCTTTTGATTAATTTTTTAAAATATAAACCGTAGGTACTAGGTTAGCCTGGAGCACTGTTTTTGAGGGCAATAAGACGGTGTTATTTTCTGGGTTTGTAGATTGCGAAGGAGCTAAGATGGCCTTTAATAGAGTGATGTACTATTCCTGTCGAATGTGGGAGTTTAGAGAGAGTTTCCATGTTACCAATGATTATGTCTGCAGGAAGTATCTTTGGTTATGAATCCTCTCAGATTGCATGGATCAGTTGGAGTCGCACTTGGAGGCAATGAGGAATTTACAACAGCGAGGGGGTGTGATGGATGGCAGTTATAGGAACGGAGAAAAGCCGCAGATACAGTCAGGTAGATAAATTAACTCCAGGAAAGGTAGGAGAGGTAGGCAGGTGGTGCAGGAGTCTTCTGTGGCTATCCCCATTTCAAACAAGAATGCTGTTTTGGAAAATGTAGGGAGTGATGGACTCCAAGGGGAATGTAGCATGAACAGCCAAGTTTCTGGTATCGACGCACACTCCAATGCAATGAGGGGTACGTTGGGTTTCAAGCGCTTAATTGTGACAGGGTAGTCTCTAGTCAGAGGCACAGATAGATGTTTCTGTGGCCAGCAGTGAAAAACCAGAATGGTGTGTTGCCTCCCTGGTGCCAGGATGAAGGATGTCTCAGAGAGGGTGCAGAATGTTCTCAAGGGGGAAGAGGGACCAGCAGGAGGTCATTGTACACATTGGAACAAACAACATAGGAAGGGAAATAGATGAGATTCTGAAGGGAGAACATAGAAAGTTATGCAGGAGTTTAAAAAGGAGGTCCTCGAGGTGAGTAATATCTGGATCACTCCCGGTGCTACGAGCTAATGCCACAAGCAGGAATAGGAGGATAGAACAGATGAATGTGTGGCTGAGGAGCTGGCGTATGGGCGATGGGTTCACATTTTTGGATCATTGGAATCTATTCTGGGGTAGAACTGACTTGTACAAGAAGGATGGATTGCACCTGATTTGGAAGGGGACTAATATACTGGCAGGGAGATTTGCTGGAGCTGCTTGGAAAGAGTTAAACGAGTAAGGTGGGGGAAGGAACCCAGGAAAATAGTGAGGAAAGTACAGTTGGGAAAAGAAACGAGTCAAAAAGTCAGGGCAGGCAGGGCCAAAGCAGAGAACAAGGTAGGACTGATAAATTAAACTAGGTAAAAACAATGACTGCAGTTGCTGGAAACCAGATTCTGGATTAGTGGTGCTGGAAGAGCACAGCAGTTCAGGCAGCATCCGAGGAGTAATAATATCGACGTTTCGGGCAAAATTTCATCAGGAATACAGGCAGAGAGCCTGAAGGGTGGAGAGATAAGTGAGATTATTGGTGGTGGGAGTGGGGAGAAAGTAGCATAGAGTACAATAGGTGAGTGGGGGAGGGGATGAAGATGATAGGTCGGGAGCCGGGGGGGGAGGAGGGTGGAGTGGATAGGTGGAAAAGAAGATAAGCAGGTAGGACAAGCCATGGGGACAGTGCTGAGCTGGAAGTTTGTGA
>NC_057728.1:16742821-16765710 GCF_004010195.1 Chiloscyllium plagiosum
AGGGTACTGTTGGGGACATCGGGAGAGGAAGAAACAGAGGGCTTGGAGGCCCTGGTCATGGCGGATGGAGGTGTAGAGGGATTGGATATCCATGGTGAAGATGAGGCATTGGGGGCCGGGGAAACAGAAATCTTGGAGGAGGCAAGGGCGTGGGTGGTGTCTCGAACGTATGTGTGGAATTCTTGGACTGGGGGGATAGGACAGTGTCGAGGTTGGTAGAAATGAGTTCAGTGGATCAGGATCATGCTGAGACAATGGGTTGGCCGGGGTGGTCAGGCTTGTGGATCTTGAGAAGGAGGTAGAACCGGGCAGTGCGGGGTTCCCGGACTATGAGGTTGGAAGCTGTGGGTGGGAGATCTCCTGAGGTGATGAGGTTCTGTATGATCTGGGAGATAATGGTTTGGTGATGGGGGGTGAGCTCATGGTCGAGGGGCGGTAGGAAAAGGTGTCCTCGAGTTGGCGTTTGACTTCAGCGGTGTAGAGATCAGTGCGCCAGACTACCACTGCGCCCCCTTTATCTGCTGGCTTGATGGTGAGGTCAGGATTGGAGCAGAGGGATTGGAGGGCTGCGCGTTGTGAGGGTGAGAGGTTGGAGTAGGGGAGGGGGGTAGACAGGTTGAGGCAGTTAATGTCCCAGCGGCAGTTGGAAATGAAGAGGTCGAGGGAGGGTAATAGGCCAGCACGGAGTGTCCAGGTGGCTGCAGTGTGTTGGAGGTGGGCGAAGGGGTCCTCAGAAGGTGGGCGGGAGTCCTGATTGTTAAAGTTAGCTTGGAGGCGGAGGAAGAAGTGTTCGATGTCACAGCGTGTATTAAATTCATTGATGCGTGGACGAAGGGGGATGAAGGTGAGTCCTTTTATTTCAATGCAAGAGGCCTAACACGGAAGGCAGATGAACTCAGGGCATGGTTAGGAACATGGGACTGGGATATCATAGCAATTACAGAAACATGGCTCAGGGATGGACAGGACTGGCAGTTTAATGTTCTAGGATACAAATGCTACAGGAAGGATAGAAAGGGAGGCGAGAGAGGAAGAGAAGTGGAGTTTTTGATAAGGGATAGTATTACAGCTGTGCTGAGGGAGGACATTCCTGGAAATAGGTCCAGGGAAGTTATTTGGGGGGAAATAAGAAAGGGATGATCACCTTATTGGGATTGTATTATAGACCCACTAATAGTCAGTGGGAAATTGAGAAACAAATTTGTAAGGAGATCTCAGTTATCTGTAAGAATAATAGGGTGGTTATGGTTGGGGATTTTAACTTTCCAAACATAGACTGGGACTGAATAGTGTTTAGGGTTTAGATGGAGAGGAATTTGTTAAGTTGTATACAAGAACATTTTCTGATTCAGTATGTGGATGTACGTACTAGAGAAGGTGCAAAACTTGACCTACTCTTGGGAAACAAGGCAGGGTAGGTGACTGAGGTGTCAGTGGGGGAGCACTTTGGGGCTAGCAACCATAATTCTATTAGTTTTAAAATAGTGATGGAAAAAAATAAACCAGATCTAACAGTTGAAGTTTTGAATTGGAGGAAGGCTAATTTTGAGATTATTAGGTAAGAGCTTTCAGAAGCTGATTGGGGGCAGATGTTTGCAGGTAAAGGGACGGTTGGAAAATGGGAAGCCTTCAAAAATAAGATAACGAGAGTCCAGAGACAGTATGCTCCTGTTAGGGTAAAAGGAAAGGCTGGTAGGTATAGGGAATGCTGGATGACTAGAGAAATTGAGGTTGTGGTTAAGAAAAAGGAGGAAGCATATGTCAGGTATAGACAGGATAGATCGAGTGAATCCTTAGAAGAGTATAAAGGAAGTAGGAGTTTACTTAATAGGGAAATCAGGAGGGCAAAAAGGGTCATGAGATAGCTTTAGCAAATAGAATTAAGGAGAATCCAAAGGGTTTTTATAAATAATTAAGGACAAAAGGGTAACCAGAGAGAGAATAAGGCCCTTCAAAGATCAGTAAGGCAGCCTGTGTGTGGAGTCACAGGAGATGTGGGAGATACTAAATGAGTATTTTAGATCAGTGTTTACTGTGGAGAAGGATATGGGAGGTGTAGAATGTGGGGAAATAGATGGTGACATCTTGAAAAATGTCCATATTACAGAGAAGGTGGTGCTGGATGTCTTGAAACGTACAAAAGTGGATAAATCCCCAGGACCTGATCACGTGCACCCTGGAATTCTATGGGAAGGCAGGGAAGAGATTGCTGGGCCCCTTGCTGAGATATTTGTATCATCGATAGTCACAGTGAGGTGCCGGAAGACTTGAGTGTGGCTAACATGGTGCCCCTATTTAAGAAAGGTGGTAAGGAAAAGCCAGGGAACTATAGACCAGTGAGCCTGACATCGGTGGTGGGCAAATTGTTGGAGGGAATCTTGAGGGACAGGATGTATATGTATTTGGAAAGGCAAGGACTGATTAGGGATAGTCAACATGGCTTTGTGCGTGGGAAATCATGTCTCATAAATTTTCTTGAATTTCTTGAACAAGTAACAACTACGATTTGATGAGGGCAGGGCAGTGGCCATGATCTATATGGGTTTCAGTTAGATCTCATGGAATACAGGAATACAGAACTGGCTCGAAAGGTAGAAGACAGGGGGTGGTGGTGGAGGGTTGTTTTTCAGACTGGAGGCCTGTGACCAGTGGCGTACCACAAGGATCAGTGCTGGGTCCACTGCTTTTCGCCATTTATTGAAATGATTTGGATGTGAACATAGGAGATGTAGTTAGTAAGTTTGCAGATTACACCAAAATTGGAGGTGTAGTGGACAGCGATGAGGGTTACCTTAGATTACAATGGGATCTTGATCAGATGGGACAATGGGCTGAGGAGTGGCATATAGAGTTTAATTTCGATAAATGCGAAGTGGTGCATTTTCGGAAAGCAAACTTTAGCAGGACTGACACACTTAATGGTAAGGTCCTAGGGAGTGTTGCTGAACAAAGAGACCTTGGAGTGCAGGTTCATAGCTCCTTGAAAGTAGAGTCGCAGGTAGATAGGGTAATGAAGGCGGCATTTGGTATGCTTTCCTTTATTGGTCAGAGTATTGAGCACAGGAGTTGGGAGGTCATGTTGTGGCCGCAAAGGACGTTGGTTAGGCCACTGTTGGAATATTGTGTGCAATTCTGGTCTCCTTCCTATTGGAAGGATGTTGTGAAACTTGAAAGGGTTCAGAAAAGATTTACAAGGATATTGCCAGGGTTGGAGGATTTGAGCTATAGGGAGAGGTTGAATAGGCTGGGGCTGTTATCCCTGGACCATTAGAGGCTGAGGGGTGACCTTATAGAGGTTAATAAAATCATGAGGGGCATGGATAGGATAAATAGTCAAGGTCTTTTCCCTGGGGTGAGGGAGTCCAGAAATAGAGGGCATAGGTTTAGGGTAGAGGGGAAAGAATTAAAAGGGACCGAAGGGACAACTTTTTCATGCAGAGGGTGGTGTATGTATGGAAGTGGTGGAGGCTTGTACAATTACAAAATTTAAAAGGCACCTGGATGGGTATGAATCGGAAGGGTTTAGAAGGTATGGGCCAGGTGCTGGCAAATGGGACTAGATTAGGTTCAAATATCTGGTCAGTATAGACCAGTTGGACTAAAGTGTCCTCTTCCGCACTGTACATCTCTATGACTCCATGACCAGTCAAAAACAACTACATAACTATTTAAATCTCATTTTCCAGCATTTGGCTGTAACCTTGTAGGCTTTGGAGTCACAAGTCCACTTGCAAATACTACTTTCTGTCTCCATTACCTTCGCAGGCAGAGAGGTCTAGATTCCCACTCGTCTCTGGGTAATAAAATGTCATCTCACGTCTCTTCTAAATCTTATGCCCCTATCCTTAAAGTTGTGTCCCTTGGGCACTGATCGCTCCACCAAGGGGAAATGTTATTTCCTGTGTACACTCTCTATGATTCCTTAAATTAACACATCTCATTCTGCAAGCTTTGACAAAGGGTCAGTTAGACTCAAAACGTCAGCTCTTTTCTCTCCTTACAGATGCTGCCAGACCTACTGAGAGTTTCCAGCATTTTCTCTTTTGGTTTCAGATTCCAGCATCCGCAGTAATTTGCTTTTACCCAATCCATCCAATCTCTCTTTGTAACTAAAACTCTCCAGACCAAGGAACAACTGGTAAACCTCCTCTGCACTCTCTCCAGTGCTATCACATCCCTCCTATCATAGAACATAGAACATAGAACATAGAAGAATACAGCGCAGTACAGGCCCTTTGGCCCTCGATGTTGCGCCGATCCAAGCCCACCTAACCTACACGAGACCACTATCCTCCATATGCCTATCCAATGCCCGCTTAAATGCCCATAAAGAGGGAGAGTCCACCACTGCTACTGGCAAGGCATTCCATGAACTTACGACTCGCTGAGTGAAGAACCTACCCCAACTTCAGTCCTATATCTACCCCCCCTTAATTTAAAGCTATGCCCCCTTGTAATACCCGACTCCATAAGCGGGAAAAGGTTCACACTGTCAACCCTATCTAACCCCCTAATCATCTTGTACACCTCAATCAAGTCACCCCTAAACCTTCCTTTCTCTAATGAAAACAGCCCCAAGTATCTCAGTCTTTCCTCATACGATCTTCCTTCCATACCAGGCAACATCCTGGTAAACCTCCTCTGCACCCATTCCAGTGCCTCCACATCCTTCCTATAGTATGGCGACCAAAACTGCACACAATATTCCAGATGCGGCCGCACCAGAGTCTTATACAACTGCATCATGACCTCAGGACTCCGGAACTCAATTCCTCTACCAATAAAAGCCAGTACGCCATATGCCTTCCTCACCGCACTATTTACCTGGGTGGCAACTTTCAGAGATCTGTGTACATGGACACCAAGATCCCTCTGCTCATCCACACTACCAAGTATCCGACCATTAGCCCAGTACCCCATCTAAAGGCATCGAGAGCATTGATACATACCACATGCTCCTTCTCCAAGGACACCCTGCTTTATCCTCAATCATAGAATAGCCTTTATCCTCAATCATAGAATAGAATCCCAACAGTGTGGCATGAGAGAATTGACCCATCAAACCCCACCAACCATCCAAAGAGCATCCCACCTGGAGCACTCCATCCTTGTACCACTGCATTTCCCATGGCTGATCCACCTATTCTGCACAATCCTGGACACTGTGGACAATTTCGCACAAATGACCCACCTAACCCACAAATATTTGAACTGTGCAAGGAAACCAGAGCACCTGGAGGGGGCCCACACAATCATAGGGGAATGTGCAAACTCCACACTGGCTGTTGACCAAGGCTGGACTCCAATTTAAATCAAAACAGATGATCCCTGTGCATTGTCACATTGCTGTTTATTGGAGACATATTGCCCAGAGAGACATCTTGAGATTCAGAAAGAGACAATATAAATTCAGTCAACTCCTGCCGAGTTAATGTGATTAACAACAACATCAGTACTCCAACAGTGTCTCTCTACATACCTCACAGCCATCCATTCTACTTATTTGTGACTCAGTGTTCGCATCGACGACAATGCCCTGTTCCTGAGTAAATACTGAAGAAAAGTATTCATTCAGTGTCTCCCCAATCTCTTCCGCCTCCACACGCAACTTCCCACTACTATCCTTGACTGGACCTATTCCTACCTAGTCATTCTTTTATTCCTAACATACCTATGGAAAGCCTTAGGGTTTTCCCTAATCCTACCGACTAAGGACCTTTCATGTCCCCTCCTTGCTGCTCTTAGCTCTCCAGAACCGCATACTTCTTTAAGAGATTCTTTCCCGGCCTCCCCCATCCCACCCCTCAAGAACACACAATATGAGGTTGTTTTAACAACATGTGGAGGAATTCTCCCTTCCAGCAAAGGTGAAGCTGAGTACCAGAGATGGTTAACTTTATTTCAGCCCTGTCTTTCTGCAAACGTTCATGGAAGAATAGAGAATGTGAATGGAGATTGGCACTCTATCAACCTGAGATGGATTCAAACCTTCAGTTAATATAGATGCGAGACAATCCAGTGCACTAGTCTTCTTAGTCCATTATGTTGAAACCCAAGCTAGTTTCAGCATGCAACTGAAAAACTGGGAAGACATTAGTTGGAAATGCTCCTCTGTTTGAACATTACACTGACCTGTAGTCTTTGAAGTGGCGGTACAAGTAAAGAATGTCTGCCTCACTTTCATTTTCTGTGAACTCAAAACGTGGGGAATTCAAGTTGTCTAACACTTGCTTTAATTCTGTATACACTCTGCACAAAAAAAGTGGAAAAGATATTATAAACATATAAACCAGAAATGATTCAGTGACTCTGATCGATGTGTTTCAAATTGAGACAAGAGAATCAATCTAATCAACTTCCAAGTACATGTTTAATAGGGTTAATGAATTTGAAATCAAGATAAAAGAAACATGTATAGGGCCTAATGTACTTGATCCAAATCACACCTGATTTGCTACCTGCAAACTATCAATCCCATTATCATATCCTTAGGAATACAAGAGGTTATAATAATATTCTTCCTATAACTTGTGGGGTGGCTCAGTGGCTAGCAATGCTGCCTCACAGCACCAGGGACCCTGGTTCGATTCTAGCCTCAGGTGACTGTGTGGAGTTTGCACATTCTCCCCGTGTCTGCGTGGGTTTCCTCCGGGTGCTCCGATTTCCTCCCACAGTCCAAAGATGTGTAGGCCAGGTGAATCGACCATGCTAAATTGCCGATGTGTTAGGTACATTAGTCAGAGGGAAATGGGTCTGGGTGGGTTACTCTACGGAGTGTCAGTGTGGACTTGTTGGGCCAAAGGGCCTGTTTCCACACTGCGGAACCTTTTGTTATTATTAAGCTGGAGAGGGCTCAGATGAGATTTACCAGGAATGATGCTGGGAATGGAGGGTTGAATAATGGGGAGAGGCTGGTTAGGCTGGGACCTTTTTCCACGGGAGTGTAGTAGCTTAAGGGGTGACTTTATCTAAGTTTATAAAATCATGAGGGATATGGATGAGGTGAATGGCAGGTGCCTTTTCCTGAAGGAGGAGGATTTTCAGACGAAGGGGCATATTTTTTAGGTGAAAGGAGAAGGGTTTGAAAAGGCCATGCGTGGCAACTTTTTTCATTAAACACAGTGGTTCATGTGTGGAATGAATTTCCAGAGGAAATGGAGGATGTGAGTACAGTTACAACATTTAAAAGACATTTAGGCTGGTATAAGAATAAGAAACATTGGGAGGGATATGGACCAAACGCAGGCAGGTGGGACTATTTTCGCTTGGAATTATGGTCAGCATGGACTGGTTGGACTGAAGGGTCTGTTTCTGTGACTCTATGACTCTAGGTCATCCAACATGAGCCTGCTCCATCATTCAGTGAGTTCAGGTTGATCTGTATCACAACTTCATCTACCTGTCTCGACTCCATAACCCTCAATACTATAGTCTGAGGAAAAATCAAATGGTTAAGAAACTACTTTAAAGGTGTGTCACTACAACCACTGGGACATGTTTAACAGATAAGTAATTGAAGCCAAAGCATGCAGACAACATTAACACTGGAGGCTCTTTTCCTTCACCCAGAGAGAAATTAATTCTCTGCCACAAAGCTGTTGACAAGCAGGAGGCTGGAAGAACACAGCAAGCCAGGCAGCATCAGAAGGTGGAGAAGTCGACATTTTGGGTGTAATCCTTCCTCAGGATTGGGGGTGCTGAAACATTAAGGGTTTTCAAACCATTATGTATAGTTGTTAGCACTGCAGGGATCAAAGAGTATGAGGAGAAAGCAAGAATAGGGTACTGAGTAGGGTAATCAGCCATGTTCATTTTGAATGACAGAGCAGGCTCAAAGGGCCAAATGGCTTACCACTGTACCTCCAGTCTAAGAGTCTGATTGGTGAAGGGGAAGGGGATTCCTTGCAACTATCTGCAGCTTTGCTAAGCACGCTGTCCTCAATTATGAAGGTACAAATCACACAACACCAGGTTATAGTCCAACAGGTTGAATTGGAAGCACTAGCTTTCGGAGCACCTCTCCTTCAATAGGTGGTTGTGGAGTACACGATTGTAAGACACAGAATTTATAGCAAAAGTTTACAGTGGGATGTAACTGAAATTATACATTGAAAATACCTTGATTGTTTAAGTTTCTCATCTGTGAGAACGACCGTGTTAGTTTCACTTCTTTCATGTGTAAATCGCAAAACGTTTTTTTAGAAGTTACATTCTCAAGTGAAACTAACACAGTTATTCTCACAGATGAGAAACTTAACAAACAATCAAGGTATTTTTCAATGTATAATTTCAGGTACATCACACAGTAAACTTTTGCTATAAATTCTGTGTCTTACAATCGTGTACTCCACAACCACCTGATGAAGGAGCGGCGCTACGAAAGCTAGTGTGCTTCCAATTAAACCTGTTGGACTATAACCTGGTGTTGTGTGATTTTAAAGTTTGTACACACCAGTCCAACAACAACTCACTTATGAAGGGTAGTGTCACTTACACCTGGGGGTAGAAAGGGTGATTTCAAAACAAGTGACCATAGAGTGATCTCTCAAGTGGCTTCTCAACTGGAGTGCAGGAAATTAAAAATGGAAAGCTCAGATAAGAGATAAACCAGGGTCTTAGAACTGGCAGCTCAAGCTACCTGAACACAAAACTGTCAAGGGCATGGAATAAGTGAGTCTTGCTATCTGCAGGGATTAATACAGAGGAGTTTCCAACACCCCGAAGGGAGGTTCTTGCTGTTGTTAAAAAAAACACACAAGATTATCTCAGTAAGTTACCTATAGGATCACAATGTTATTATCAACTTGCAGCAAAATTTAGAACTACAAAAATATTTATACATACTTGAAAATTTTATCTTTCTGATAAACTGAAGGTTCTATTGGAAGTGGCAAAAGTTCTTTATTGTCCGCGAGAACAGTCTGAAATTCAGGAAGTGCACCATGTTATGCTTTGGAAATATAAACAGTGAACACCACTGACAATATATTGAAAGTCAATTTACAAAGAACCAACTGCTACACATCAGCAGAAGTAGGCTAAATCTACAGTAATTGGGATGGTTAGATTTTTCAAAGTTAGAAGTCACACAACACCAGTTTAAAGTCCAACAGGTTTATTTGAAAACACAAGTTTTGTCAGGTGAAGTGCTCTGAAAACTTGTGACTTCAAGTAAACCTGCTGGACCATAACCTGGTGTCATGTGACTTCTGACTTTACCCACCCCATTCAAACACTGGCACCTCCACATCATAGATTCTTCAAGCCAGTGAGTGAATAAATAAACTTCAAACGTCACTCTTAGGGCTCAGGTTTGGCTCGGTAGATAAGGCACAAGAGCAAAATATGCTCTGCAAGAGGTCAATACTTCAGAAGTGGGAGGAAATATGAGACAAAGATTTCCATCACATTCAATAATATGTTTGCTAACAGCTAAATAGTACAGCAAAACCTGGAGAAGTTGATATGTAAAAGATTAAATGCAGTGTCACAACGACGCTGCGTTCAGATTGCCAAGGTGCAAAATACCAAAGGAATAATTTCTCGATTTACTGATTGATCAATCAGTCAAACTAATTCAATGCTTACCTTGTAATAGGCATCTGGAGGTTCACTGATACTGGCATTAATTTCTCTCAAATCTGCTGGCTCCCATGGCAAGAGCCTGCATTTTCTGATGAGGGGATTTTGTTCGCCATGGGCATGATCCCACGTTACCTCTTCTACAAGAAATATTCAAAGAAGGATTCAAATGCGGCACAACCCGAGTCACATACAACCCATCCCTTTTACATCTTATTTTCAACACGTTTGTCAAACTTTTTAAAGAACATCACAATGTAAATACTTATTTACCAAGTAAGAACAATATATACACAAGATGTGCTGTACGCTTACACTGAATGGGGAACTAAATTACATTAACAGTCCTAGCCAAGTCACCTCATAGTTTACATGATGGCAAACAACAGGCAAGAAAACAGTATAAGACTTGATAGTGGATTCTGTGATAGCCTCAACCTCACTTTTGACTATGTCCAATATCATGTATTGTCCCCACCTTCTTCTGAGAGTGGTTCTTGTAATGTGAAGTGCAAATAGAGGCTGGCCAAAAACCTTATATGGATCAATTTGGTGAATAAGTTGTTTGATAACTTGGGGGGCATAGGGGAGGGAAGGGAATGGCTAGTCCTCATCCTTTTAATCCTTTTTATTCATGGGATGGGATTGAGCCAGTATTTGTCCCTAATTGCCCTTGAGAAGATGGCAGTGAGCTGCCTTCTTGAGTCGTTGCAGTCTGTTTTCTGTAGACACATCCATAGTGCTGTTAGAGAGCAAGGTCCAACATTTTGATCCAGCGACACTAAAGGAATGGCAAACCTTTTCCAAAACAGGGTAATGAGTGGCCTGGAGGGTAATCTGGAGGTGGCGGTGTTCCCAAGGCAACTGAAGCATACTATGGCAAGTTCAGGAGTAACCTCAGAAACTCTTGGTGACGAACAAAGTACGGCATTGTTCAGATGGATCCCTACTAGTAGAGATACAGACACAGTAACAATATAGTCCAACCTCACTTAAGGGAATCCAGAAATCAGGTAGGCAAATGAGGCAAAACTGCAAGTGGAAATGGGCCAGCCAAGACCACCAAAAAATTCTGCAGTGAGTAAACTTCTCAGAAGAATTCGCATAAATTCATAATGAGGAATTACAACTTACTTGTAGCCTGCTGACTACATTAGTAGTACCTGGGGATCTTGATTCAATTAGTACAATTCCTGACCAGCCACTGTATACGTCACCCCACCAATGTAGCAGCAAGTGGGCTCAAATCATTTCCATGACCAATAGTCAGCCTGGTCACTTACCGCCACGTTCAAGATCTCTCAATGGCCATAACAAATTGAAGGCAGACTGTCCTGGTCCATAAAAGAATGGCACAGTCCGAAAAGTTGGTTCATCTGAGTGTTGGATTTGAGATCCAAATTCATCCATGACGTACCAAATTGGCACTTGTTCTTCAGCAGACTATAGACAAAATGCAGACAGAAGAACAACAACAGTAAATTACAGACAAAAGCAGGAGCTGCTGGAAAAGCTCAGCAGGCCTGGCAGCATCTGTGAAGAGAGATCAGAGTTAACGTTTGGGTCCGGTGACCCTTCCTTGGAGTTCTGATTTACAGCAACTGCAGATCTTTCGGTGTTTAACAGTAAATTGCACTCCTACTCATCCGCAATTGGGACACTAATTCCCCACTTTCTCTGGATATTTTTAAACAACTTGTTCAAGGATGCTATGACACAGCTCTTGTGCAGGTGAGGCTTGAATCCAAGCCTCCCAGCTAAGAGATGGGACATTATCACTGCATCACAAAAGCCTGACTTTCTCCCTCTAAAGATGGCAAATCAATCTACAACACTTAAAATCCTAAATGTCTTATTCCTGAATTATCAGTGTGATAAAATGATACATGACAGTTCTCCTTTCAACAAAGAAGCAACCTTAATAATTCAACAGCAAAAACCTTGTAACCATCAAAACCTTCAAAGTGAACAAACTGAACGGTTTACCCTTAGACCAATCTCGATTCTTGACTTCACTAGTTCAATGGGGCTTAATATCTGTTATGGACCAGGCCAGATCCCCTCAAAACAGTTCAAGAAAAGACCCAGACCCTAGCTTTACTAGCTGCTTTAAGCAGATGTAACACAGATAGTCCAGGAGAGATGCAGCTGGTCAAACCATGTAGTTTTAAACAAAACAGAATTTATTTACAAGATTATCGAATGATGCACAAACAAAAAAGAACAGAATACCAAATAACTTAAACTATCCGAAAACCCAACAAATTATACCAACTTAATGATGCTGTTCCCAATTTAGATTACTGACAGTGTGGAAACAGGCCCTTTGGCCCAACAAGTCCACACCGACCCGCCGAAGCGCAACCCACCCAGACCCATTCCCCTACATTTACCCCTTCACCTAACACTACGGGCAATTTAGCATGGCCAATTTAACTAACCCGCATGTTTTTTTTTTGGACTGTGGAAAAACCGGAGCACCCGGAGGAAACCCATGCAGACACGGGAGAATGTGCAAACTCCATACAGTCGCCTGAGGCGGCAATTGAACCCGGGTCTCTGGCGCTTTGAGGCAGCAGTGCAACAATCCCCATAAACACCCCTCAGCACAAACGATAAAATCAAACACAAAGTATCACAGGAGACAAGTCAGAGAAAGATCAGCATGGACTTGCTTCTTTGGTCCGGTAGCTTTTCCAACTCTACTGTACTAAAACGAAACTAAACCAGAGAAGAGCTGAGCTGGGAGCACTGGCCACTCCCCTTTCTTTGGACAAGTGTTGTTTTTAAACTTAAAAGCCTGTTGCCTGAGGCAGTATCTGTTAGCTATTATCAATTGGCCCTAAAACCCTTCAAAACTAGACTTTCCAGTGTCTTTTACAACATCTCTGAAAGAAAAGCCAAGGACAATATAACCTTGCTAAAGGAGCATTGTTAAAGGAGTATTATCATAATTCAGGGTCACTGTGCACTGGTAAAACTCATATTGTTCAAAAATGTTCTCTACAGGAAGTCAGTCAGGCAGCCGCACAGCTTCTTTAGCAGACTGGTATTATATTAAATAAATTATAACACAAATAATTTCTGTAAGCCACTAGCAAAACTTACTTACTTACCCCCTGGGACAGCTGGTATGTGTGGCTGAAACTCCACAACTCTGCCATCACCTCATCAATTATATCATCATCAGGAACCTCACCATGGAATTCGATGCCAGTGAGGTTGGCCAGCCTGTGGAGTAAGCCAGGAATCTCCCATAACTGCCGGCGTGCTTGATCCACTCGGTATGTCCATGCATGATCGATTAGGAAAATGCTGCAATACCAGAAATTAATATTGAAAACACCGCAAAAAGACTTAATGTAATACAGCAAAATACAGACTATCTTTGTAAAATCAATTTCCAACATGCCAAAAAAAAACACAACAGTTTAATATACAGGTTATGAACTACTTGCTTACATCTGTAATGAGGCACCTAAGGGAATTCACTGATAAAGATTTTGTCCTGACATATTTATTTCATTCATTGTGTTCCCTCAAAGTAAAATTAATTTGTCTCCATGCAATAGCTGACCATTTACAGCAAAATAAAGAGCATATTCATTTCTTTCTTAAATGATCCACTTCTGCATCAATGAATATGCTATCAACACTATTGTTGACTCTAGACTTGACTGTTCTACTGTTCTACCCAGAACTCTACTGCCTGCATCGTAATTCAGACCAAATCCTGTTCACCTATCACTCCTACACACATTGACCTCTACTGACTCCCAGCTTGACAACTGCTCAGTTATGAAGACCTCAATTTGTTTTCAAACCCTTCCATGGCCTTATGCCTCTCCTAGTGTCTAATTTGCTTCAGCCCTACAACTCCACAAGACCTCCATACTTTGCTGTTCCGGGCCCCTTGCACATCTTGATTTTAATGGTTCCAGAGTTAGTGACCCTGCCTTCAACTACTGTCTTCTAACTCTGGAATTCTCTCCATGAACCTTCCCTTCTCCCTACTACCTTAAGATTCCCCTTAAAACTTCATTCTTTGACCAAACATTTGGTCACCTATTCCACCATCATCCAATATGCCTTGATGTCAACAACACTCCTGGAAACTACCATGTTACATTTTACTGTGCGAAACGTGTTTCTACAATTGCAAGCTGTTGTTAAATCCTTTAAGCAAGCCCAAAATTAGTGTACTAAGTGAACACCTATAGTGCAAATGAGTAACATGAACTGAATAGTAGTTAGTTTGTCAACTGATTGTTGCTCATCATTGTGATAACAGCAATATGTATTTGTATACTGCCTTTAAAATAGGAAACAAGACCATAGGTATTGGACTGAGATGTGCCAGCAACCAACAAGGGGACCAAAGGGATAAGTACTGCCCAAAGGTTGAACCAAGGAGGCAGACTTTAAAAAGAGAAGAGGTAGTGAGTCAGACAAAGAATTCCAAACAAAATGCTGTAATTTCACAAAGCAAGTTCAAAATAGTGAGTGTGGCAGGAGAGAAAGTAAATAACCAGTGATGGCAAAGTTTCTGAGAGGGGAGAGTTGAGAACTGACTGACTGAAGTGAGGGAAAGGGAAGGACATAAAGGTATAAGTGGAGATTAAAATTTAAAATGGACTTAAAAGCAAGAGGTTCAGATCCCAGGTGCACAAGTAAATAGACACAAAGGAAATTGGGCTTTTTACAGCCATAGTACAGATGAACTGAAACATGTAGTCCTCACAGAAAACAGGAAGGGAACAGTATGAATAAGTCCAAAAGGACTGTACAAGGAATGCAAGACCCTGAAGACAATCTTGTAGATGCAGAACTATCTTGTAGATAGTGTGGAGTCAGCTTGGAGCAGCCACTGTTCAAGACTGGGAGAAAGTGAGGATTGCAGATGCTGGAAAGTCAGGGTCGAAAAGTGTAGCACTGGAAAAACACAGCAGGTCAGGCAGCATCCAAGGAGCAGGAGAATTGACGTTTCGGGCAGAAGCAGGAATGTTCAAGACTGGAGTCACAAGATATGAATTCAGGTGGTGTTGGTTCCCCAGATGATTCAAAAATCTGGAATAATGACTGAGTGTTCTTAGAGAAGGAGCATGTGGTATCCACTAATACATTTGCTGCTTTGAAAGAGGTGGACACTGTAGGGCTTACAGTTCTCTATCTACTTTTCTAACTCCATTTTTATTAAGTACCTTCCTCCTCACAGTTGATCATCTGCATTGCTTTTAATGGGCTTTGCGTGTAAATTAACCAATTGGAGAAAAGTGGTGATTTACTGGTGGTGGTTAATAGATGAAAATGTACCATGGGTGATTTGGTGAAGGGGAAACAAAGCATTCAGATGCGTGTAACAATTTCTAGACATAAAAAAGAAATCTGGGATCATTGGGGATTGACCAGGAGCCAAGGGAAGATGATTCGGAGCCCATAAATAGTGGCCTCTGTGAAGTGATGATTTGCAGTAATGGAGTTTTTGGTCTTGCACAAAATCAAGGCAGCAATGGGACTGAATTCCAAGAATGAAGAACAAAGATGATCAAGAAGTTAAACGAGGGTGAAGCCAAGGAATCAGCGTGAATGTGTGAACGAAAACGGCCACAATGACTGCTTATCAGATTAAAAGATCTGTAATTCCAATGAATGTGGATTTGAATTGTTAAAAATAGTTCATTTTCCTGGATAATTAAGCTAGTCCATCACTCCAATATTGAATGACCATGGGCTCCTAAGTGGAAAATTTTACTACATCTTAAAATTAAATGAGTAACTCCTGAAAAGATGGTCTCACTCCAAAAGTTGTGAAGCTTATCACAATAAAACACTGATACAATTTTTGCAAAACTTCCATGAAGGCAACAACTCTACAATACACGATAAAATCATTTTGTAACAGTCCCCCTAAACCAGTCAACTGAATTTGTGACAAAAGTATTGAAGTCCAAACTGAATTTACAACCAACTCCTCGATCCTGAAATTGAGTTAGTTGAATCATGAAAACTACCCATGAGTGTTCGCAGTTCACTGGTACATTTACTGTGTTATGAAGGTGTGTATCTGAAATATTAATTTGTCATGTCATTAGCTGGGTACATACATATTTAGGGCAACATAGTGGTTCACTGGTAACACTGCTGCCTCATGGTGCCAGGGACACAGGTTTGATTCCCATCTCATACGACTGCCTGTGTGGAGTTGCCACATTCTCCCCGTGTCTGGGTGGGTTTCCTCCGGGTGCTCCGGTTTCCTCCCACAATCCAAAGATGTGCAGGTTAGGTGAATTGGCCATGCTAAATTGCCCGTAGTGTTCAGGAATGTGTGGGTTAGGTGCATTTAGTCAGGGGTAAATGTAGAATAGGTTAGGGGATTGGGTCTGAGTAGGTTACTCTTCAGAGGGTCGGTGTGGACTTGGGCCTCCTGGCCTGTTTCCACACTATAAGAATTCTATGATGATTCTATGATATCCTCAACAGTGTAAAATGAACAAAATAAATAACATTGCCAATAGCAACTAAGAATTTGATGGAGGCATAGAGTCAATAAAGCTTTTAGCTTTAACAAAGCGTTCAGATGAGTGTAACAATTTCTAGACATTAAAAAAAATCTGGGATAGTTAGGAATTGACCAGGATCCAAGGGAATACGATTCAAGGCCCACAATATGTCCATAGTGGCCTCTGGGAAGTGATGATTTAGAGACTTGGGGTATATGAACCATTTTGGACGTGTCAAATTATACTGGATTTGAAGCAAGAAGTGGCCAAGCCAAACTACCACAGGAACAACAGATTTGTCCTCTCTTTATCAGAAATATCTCTCTAAGTCTGTGAGTTGAAAACCCGTGAGGAGCCTTCGTTACTGCAAGCTGAGAGTTTTTAAAGGGATAACTCTTAACCAACACCACTGTCTCCAGGGTAAAGAAATGGAAGAAATCAAATCGGCACAAAACGATCAGTGGGAAGTCTCAAAATGGAGAAGTTACTGTGTTAAGTGATCCATCAGATGTAAATAGTTTCCAGACAATCTGGGAATTATTATTGCTGACATTAAACTTTACTTGGCCATGTTTTTAAGATCTGAAACTCTGTAGAGTTCCGTTGTCGTTTTTGTATGCCTGGCAAAAGTTGAGTATGCGTGTGCGCACGCGTTTCTTTTTTGCATTCATGGGTACTTAGAGAACTCTCTAGATTTTTAAAGCATTTGTTAACTTCTCCAACATTGTTCAACTGAGTTTAAAATAGAACTCACTTTTTACTTTTTAATATAAGACAATTTTTAAAACCTATTTTCTAATCAATCTGTTCAGAGACATTATTACACACCCCAGACTCCAATCCTGGTCTCCTAGCTCAAAGGTAGAAGCAATACCACTGTATCATAATAGCCCTTGTTAACTTAAGAAATAAGCCAGCCAAGTTTCTCACACTCAGTGACACATTGTGAATTTTGTATTAATTGGGCAAATCAGATTATTTTCAGATTTACACTCTGTTGTCACCATCTCAGAAGAGAAAAGTGGGTTCACCCCTCCTGACATGGTCACAGTAACTGGCTTGCTTAGAAATCAAAAGTAAGGACACATTGGAAATTTAGATTCCCTTTTCTTGCTTCAGAGTCTTTCAAGATAAAAGGTATTAAAGCAGTCAAATGATGAAGCTCACTCAATTAGTTCACAGGCACCTGAACAACTCTATGATTTTCTACTAATTTGGGCATTTAAGGCAAATGTTACTTAAGTAGTTGATGGCTATCCTACTTAAATATTTTACTGTAAAACTTGGATTTAATAATTGGATTCATTACTAGAAGATAACTTTTCCTCGAACTATTGATGTTACAACTGATGGCTTCACCAACTACATATAGTGAATTCTACATGTAGGCGAAAGTGGGTACTTCAGATGCTGGAGACTAGAGTCAAGATTAGAATGTTTCTGGAAATGCACAGAAGGTTAGACAGCATGCGAGGAGCAGGAAAATCAATGTTTCGTGCAAAAGAGAGATTCCTGATGAAGGGTTTTTGCCCAAAACATCAATTTTCCTGCTCCTTGGATGCTGCCAATTCTTATGTAGTTGAGAATTTATATTGTCTCACACAGACTTCTGTATTACTAACCCATGATTCCCTTCTCCACACATACTTTGGGGACAGCACATTATTGATGAGAGATCCCAGGATCATTAGAGTTATCCACATTATAATCAATCTGAAACCTTTTCAGAATGTCATCTGCAGGAAGGTAATATTCACAGCTTGTCCTTACCTCGAGGGAGAGTTGGACCAGAGGTCTCTAGATTTGGATTTGGCTTTCTTAACCTTAAACAGAGTGAATATCTGAGGGATAATTACACCTAATCCAAGATAGTCTCAAAAATGGGGCTAGGATTACAATTCACTACAGATGGAAATACAGCCAAAAAACAGAAAGCAAGCAAAACCATGACATTGAGGAATTTCTCTCATCCAGCTCAGTAAAAGAATAGAAACAAACTGACCTAAAACAAAGTGCAGTAAAATTTGTACGTTAAACTGAGGTAAACAAAGTGCTGAGTCAACATTATCACAATGTGGTAACAGTGAAAAGCATGAAAGCACAGAGGGACAGGGTGTCTCTCAGAAGCCCTTTCAACAACATGCTGACAAAACATACAGTAAAACTTCTTCCTGACAGATTCTTTCCTCAGAAAGATATTTTGTAATGCGTAGTAATTGATCTTTGATGCAGTTTACAGATTACTTTTTATTTACGCATTTATCGTTTCATTTATTGTAACAAGATTGAGCTGGATTGTTTTTAAGAATACTACAAACAGGTGGCTTCATTCTTAGCAGTGGTCGGTGTGGAAAGTGTAGGAAGGATATAAATACATTGGGGGCAGGTCAGAGGAACGTTATCAGAATAAGACCTGGAATGGGTGAGTTGAGGAAGATTGCACAGACTAGGCTTTGATCGACTAGAGTTTAGAGGAGTAAAAGGTCACTTGATTGAAACATATAAAATCCTTAATAGTCATGATATGGTAGATGTTTTGTGTGGATGAAGCCAGGTTTTCACGCAACGCACTGTACTTTGAAATAGTCCCTTACCTATTAGCATCTGCAACCTGAAGGCCATCATCCTTGGTGATAATGACTCTGTAAACAGGTGGTGTGCCAGGGTTATGGGTTATCTCTGCATCATCAACATCCTCATTTTCCAACTGCATAATCCCAAACACATCACCCGCATCAAACACCTAAAGAAAAAACATTATATTAACACTGCAGAAAGAAGTACACAGGTGTAAAACTTCCAAGGGACTGTTGCTATTCTGATCAAAGTTTGGGAGATTGGCTTTATTTTCCATTTCAATTCTCCTAAATGAACATTATTGAAGTAGAGTCTCTGGTCATATATCCAATTGTCGTTTGCAGGTTACTGCAAATTTCCTATATTACAATAGTAAGAGCAATTCAAAAGTACTTATGAGTCATAGAGTCAGAGAGTCAGAGAGGTGTACAGCACAGAAACAGTCTCTTCAGTCCAACCCATCCAACAGTCCAACCTGACCAGTTATTCCAATCCAATCTAGTCCCACCTGCCAGCACCCGGCCCCCTATCCATGCCCCTCATAGTTTTGTAAATCTCTATAAAGTCATCCCTCAGTCTCCGACACTCCAGGGAAAACAGCCCCAGCCTGTTCAGTCTCTCCTTATAGCTCAAATCCTCCATCCTTGTAAATCTTTTCTGAACCCTTTCAAGTTTTACAACAACTTTCCAATAGGAAGGAGACCACAATTGCACGCAATATTCCAACAGTGGCCTAACCAATGTCCTATACAGCCGCAACATGACCATGACCTCCCAACTCCTGTACTCAATATTCTGACCAATAAAAGAAAGCATACCAAATGCCTTCTCTACTATCCTATCTACCTGTGACTCCACTTTCAAGGAGCTATGAACCTGCACTCCAAGGTCTCTTTGTTCAGCATCACTCCCTCGGACCTTACCATTATGTCCTGCTAAGATTTGCTTTCCCAAAATGCAGCACCTCGTATTTATCTGAATTAAACTCCACCTGCCACTTCTCAGCCCATTGGCCCATCTGGTCGAGATCCTGTTGTAATCTGAGGTAACCCTCTTCGCTGTCCACGACACCTCCAATTTTGGTGTCATCTGCAAACTTACTAACTGTACCTCTTATGCTCGTATCCAAATCATTTATGTAAATGTCAAAAAGTAGAGGACCCAGCACCGATCCTTGTGGCACTCCACTGGTCTCAGGCCTCCAGTCTGAAAAACAATCCTCCACCACCACCCTCTGTCTTCTAACTTTGAGCCAGTTCTGTATCCAAATGACTAGTTCTCCCTGTATTCCGTGAGACCTAACCTTGAGAATCATGTCTCACAAACTTAATTGAGTTATTTGAAGAAGTAACAAAGAGGATTAATGAGGGCAGAGCAGTAGAGGTGATCTATACGGACTTTAGTAAGGCATTCGACAAGGTTCCCCACGCACAAAGCCATATTGACTATCCCTAATCAGTCCTTGCCTTTCCAAATATATGTACATCCTGTCCCTCAGGATTCCTTCCAACAATTTGCCCACCACCGACGTCAAGTTCACTGGTCTATAGTTCCGTGGCTAGTCCTTACTACCCTGCTTAAAGAGTGGCACCATGTTAGCCAACCTCCAATCTTCCGGCACCTCACCTGTGACTATCGATCATACAAATATCTCAGCAGAAGGCCCAGCATTGACTTCCCTAGCTTCCCACAGAGTTCTAGGGTACACCTGATCAGGTCCTGAAGATTTATCCACCTTTATGCATTTCAAGACATCCAGTACTTCCTCCTGTGTAATATGGACATTTTTCAAGATGTCAGCATCTATTTCCCTACAGTCTATATCTTCCATGTCCTTTTCCACAGTAAATACTGATGCAAAATACTCGTTTAGTACCTCCCCCATTTTCTGCAGCTCCACACAAAGGCTGCCTTGCTTATCTTTGAGGGGACCTATTCTCTCCCTAGTTACACTTTTGTCCTTAAATGTATTTGTAAAAACCCTTTGGATTCTCCTTAATTCTACTTGCCAAAGCTATCTCATGTCCCCTTTTTGCTCTCCTGATTTCCCTCTTCACTATACTCCTACTGTCTTTATACTCTAATGATTCACTCAATCTATCCTGTCTATACCTGACATATACTTCCTTCTTTTAAGGAAAGATGTAAATGTAATGGAGGCAGTTCAGAGGAGCTTTATCAGATTAATGCCTGGAATGAGTTACTTGTCTTATGAGGAAAGGTTTTGCAGATAGGCTTGTACCCACTGGAGTTTTGTGGTGACTTGGTTGAAACACATAAAACCTTAATGGTGTTCATAAGATTGGTGAAGAGAGGATGCTTCCTGTTTTGGGAACATCTAGAACTGGGACTCACTATTTAGAAATTAGGAATCGCACATTTGTAACTGGCGTTAACCAAACCCTCAATTTCTTTAGTCATCCAGCATTCCCTATACCCACCAGCCTTTCCTTTTCACCCTAACAGGAATATACTTTCTCTGGATTCTCATTACCTCATTTCTGAAGGCTTCCCATTTTCCAGCCGTCCCTTTACCTGTGAACATCTGCCCCCAATCAGCTTTTGAAAGTTTTGGCCTAATACCGTCAAAAGTGGCCTCTCTCCAATTTAGAAATTCAACTTTTAGATCTGGCTTATCCTCTTCTATCACTTCATTGGCTAGAAAGGGCTTTGGGGTGACTCAAGGCTGGGAATGGCACAAAATAAATGGAAAACATTTGATTCCTTCACGAACTTAATTTACATTTGAATCAAGAGCAGGAGAACGCCATTCAGCCCCTCAAGTCTTCTCAGTCATTCAGTGAGATCATACCTGATCTAATCGTAACCTCAAATCCACATTCCTACCTGCCTTTGATCACTTTTCACCCCCCATGCTAACAAGAATCTACCTACCTCTACCTTAAAAACATTCAATACTTTGCTTCCACCACTTTTTCAAGGAGTTCCACAGATACATGACCCTCTGAGATAGAAAATCTCTTAACGCCAGTTACAAATGGGCGATTCCTGATTTCTAAATAGTGAGTCCCAGTTCTAGATGTTCCCAAAACAGGAAGTATCCTCTCTTCACCAATCTTATGAACACCATTAAGGTTTTATGTGTTTCAACCAAGTCACCACAAAACTCCAGTGGGTACAAGCCTATCTACAAGCCTATCCTCATAAGACAAGTCACTCATTCCAGGCATTAATCTGACAAAGCTCCTCTGAACTGCCTCCATTACATTTACATCTTTCCTTAATAAAGGAGACCAAAATTATACATAGTGCTCCCAATACAGTCTCACCAATGTCCTGTATCATTGAGGCACAACGTCCCTGCTTTTACATTCAATTTCCCAAGTAATAAATTAGTTATTCATATTACAATATTGCATACAATTATATTTTTATTATTCTATTTATTATCAGTTCAGCCATCAATTGCCATGGCTTATCTGGAATTTTATAACTGACATTCAGACTCAAATCTAATTGGCAGTTCCATTATTTAAACAAGCCCAGAGTGTGTTTGATCAAAATTTGCTTGGCTTCTCATCTCAAATTGATAATTCAAAAATCAGTCAGGTAACATATTTATCAAAGTAGGTTTAAACCACAAATGGTGATTGAATTGGGGGATACCCATTCATCTGAGCAAATAAAAATTGTAAAAGCCCATGGCAGTGTTTATCCTCTATGTTTGCCAGAATTAATCACAGCAATGTTTCCTATGAGTTATGAAACCAACCACTACCTGCTAATGATTGGAATGCAGCCAGCTTTCTGCAGGAGGATTAATGCATGTAGAGGATAATCCAATAGTGAGTCTCAATGAGAGGAGGCGGGAATTTTAGAAAATAGACAATAGGTGTGGGAGTAGGCCATTCAGCCCTTCGAGCCTGCACCGCCATTCAATATAATCATGGCTGATCATTCCTAATCAGTATCCTGTTCCTGCCTTATCTCCATAACCCTTGATTCCACTATCTTTGAGAGCTCTATCCAACTCTTTCTTAAATGAATCCAGAGAGTGGGCCTCCACTGCCCTCTGGGGCAGAGCATTCCACACAGCCACCACTCTCTGAGTGAAGAAGTTTCTCCTCATCTCTGTCCTACATGGTCTACCCCGTATTTTTAAGCTGTGTCCTCTGGTTCGGCACTCACCCATCAGCGGAAACATGTTTCCTGCCTCCAGAGTGTCCAATCCTTTAATAATCTTATACGTCTCAATCAGATCCCCCCTCA
>NC_057728.1:16766794-16775046 GCF_004010195.1 Chiloscyllium plagiosum
CTTAAAAAGCTTTTACTATCCTCCTTAATATTCTTGGCCAGTTTACCTTCGTACCTCATTTTTCCTCTGCGTATTTCCTTCTTAGTAATCCTCTGTTGCTCTTTAAAAGCTTCCCAGTCCTCAGTTTTCCCACTTATCTTTGCTATGTTATACTTATGTTATACTTTAACATCATACTTTAAAAATTTACCTGGTTAACCTGGTTTACAACCTTTTTGATGGTGAGGAAAGAGATGAAAAATATATCCCCTGCCCTCATTTCAGGAACTCCAACCACAATTCCTTCTTCCAGCTTACAGGCAAAAGCTCAAGCAGGAGACCCCCTCACGGATACAAGTCCAGTGTTGGTTGGAGGAAGCAAAGGATCAACTCTGGTGCTGTCTGGAATCGGCTGATTAGGCCATGTTCAAACACTCTGCAGGTACCTTGGATGAGCACAACACCGTCACAGACTTTATCAGCAAGTGTGTGGAGGACGGCATACTGAGGAAATCAATCCGGGTGTTCCCCAACTGGAAACCCTGGATGATGAATCAGGACATACAGAACCTGCTAAAAACCAGGCATGAGGCCTTCAGATCAGGCGACCCACTCAAATATAAGGAATTCAAGTATGACCTTTGCAAAGCCATTAAAACATCCAAGGACCAATACCGATCCAAACTAGAGACCCAGACAGACACCTGGCAACTATGGCAAGGACTGAAAGACATCACAGGTTCTAAAAAGAGACAGGGCAAAATAGCAGACGATAACACATCCCTCCCACATCGTCTCAACGCCTTCTATGCTCGCTTTGAGCAGAATTTCAGCAGAAAGGTAACACCTATTCCGACAAGTCCTGACAAGCCTATCCCAACAGTCACTGCATAAGAGGTCAGATCAATTTTCCTTCGTGTGAATCCAAGGAAAGCGATGGGACCAGACAGAGTACCAGGCCGTGCACTCAGAGCATGCACAGATCAACTGGCAGAGGTCTTCTTGGACATCGTCAACCTCTCCCTGCAGCAGGCCACTGACCATGCCTGTTTCATAAGGGCCAACATCATTCCTGTGCCTAAGAAGACTCATGCAGCATGTCTCAATTTCTACCGCCCAATGGCCCTAACAGCGGTGGTCATGAAGTGCTTTGAAAGGTCGGTCATGACATTAATCAATTCCAGCCTCCCCACTACTCTTGACCCACTCCAATTTGCCTATCGGACAAACAGATCTACGACAGATGTCATATCACTTGCCCTACACACCCCTCCCCAGAACATCTTGAGACCAAGAACAGCTATGTAAGAATCCTACTCATTGACTACAGTTCAGCCTTCAACACTGTTATCCCCGCAAGGCTGATTACTAAACTTACTGATCTTGGACTAAGCCCCACTCTCTGCAACTGGATCCTAAGTTTCCTGACCCATAGGCCATAATCAGTAAAGATTGGGGATAATATTTCATCCTCATTAACACTCAACACCGGAACTCCAAGGGGTGCATACTCAGCCCCCTACTGCACTCACTGTATACCCATGACTGCGTCGCCAAATGCCAGACTAATGCCATTTACAAGTTCGCTGATGACAACACCATAGTCGATCGAATCTCAGATGGCAACGAAACAGACTACAGATGGGAGGTTGAAGACCTGGAAAAATGGTGCACTGAGAACAACCTAGCTCTCAATGCCGGCAAAACCAAGGAACTCATTATTGACTTTCGGTGGGATGTTACTCATGCTCCTCTATACATTAACAGCACAGAGGTGGAATGAGTGGAGAATGTCAAGCTCCTGGGAGTGGTCATCCGCAACACGCTTTCTTGAACTCTTTATGTGGATGCACTGGTTACAAAGGCCCAACAACATCCCTTCTTCCTCAGGCAGCTGAGGAAATTTGGCATGACGGCGAATACCCTTGCCAACTCTCATAGGTCCGCCATCGAGAGCATTCTGTCTGGAAGTATCATTACCTGGTATGGCAACTGTACCATTCAAGATCGGAGACGGTTACAGAGAGTGGTGAACTCGGCCCGGACAATCACAAAGGCCAACCTCCCATCTATAGAATCTATCTACCAGGCCCACTGTCAAGGAAAGACCTCCAGCATTCTTAAAGATCCATCCCACCCTGGCAATGCTTTTCTATAACCTCTACCATTGGGGAGAAGGTACAGAAGCCTGAACACACACACCAGCCGGTTTCAAAACAGTTTCTATCCTACTGCAGTTAGAATGCTGAATGGACTCTCAAACTCTTAGCATTGACTTGTACCTGTGTTTTTATTTTTGCCACTGTACCTATTATTTACTTAGCTATGCTATTTAACTATGCCATCTGCCTGTATTCCTCGCAATACAAAGCTTTCACTGTGACTCGGTACATGTGACAATAAATTCAATTCAATATACCTCCAATCAGGTTTACAATCTTATCGGATTCTTTGGTCCATTGTAAAGCTAAGAGCAGATCATGTGTGGTTTATTGTTTCATCCCTTTAAGTAAATGTGGACATTCCTTGAATGGCAGTTATCTTAATGGCATTGCTGGTATCTCAAACTTGGGTATCTCCCAACCCAACCTCATTTACATTACATTTAGAAAACATAAGAAATCAAGGATAACAATGATCCAAACATTTCATGGTCACTTTTTTTTTGCTAGCTACCAGCTTTATATAATCTTAAAACAGTTCTGAAAAATACTGTTGTAACATTAGATCTTTTTAAGCTACAACATTCATGTCCTGGAATTAAACAATCATTCTGCACTACCCCACACAAATAGTTCACCCACTACCATGAGGCAGGGATGCACCATACAGCAAGTCACCAACTTATAGTGTGACAACAGGGAGAAGGGTGAAGACCCAAATGGAAATTAGATTGTGGTATTATTTGTTTACTGTAATATACCTTTGACCAAACAGCAAGAAATTGTTGTCAAAAGAATACTACTGGAAATAACTCCATTATGAATCATTAAGTGTTCAGTTCAAATTAAACATGTTTGAGAATTTCAGGGCAAAGTCCCCAATTAATCAGAACACGGTATTAAGAAAACTCAATTTCACCCAGAACCTGTATCCAGTCACCACAGGGAATGGTTGAGAAGAGTAGTGAATATCTGTTTAAACAACCCCTCAATTTTAAAACATGCCCTCATTTTGAAATCCCTTCATGACCTCACCTTTCCATGTATTAGTAACATCCTTCAACTCTTAAACCCGGAGATTTCTGCACACATCAATCTTGATTCTCAGTTCTAAGATTCAGTTACTGCCCCCTCTTCTCCTCAAGATGTCGCTGAAAACCATACTTCACAAATCTTCTGCCACCTGCCTTCCAGGTCCTTAATTAGTTCAGTACTTTTTCATTTTGATTAGGTGCATGTGACGTTTTCGAACATAACAACACAGGAACCAGCCCTTCAGCTCATCATGTCTGTGCCGATCATACTGCCACTCTGAATAAATTCCATCTGCCTCAATGTGGACTGTATCCCTCTATTCCTGATGAAGGGCTTTTGCCCAAAACGTCGATTTTGCCTGTCCTCGGATGCTGCCTGAATTGCTGTGCTCTTCCAGCACCACTGATCCAGAATCCCTCCATTCACTGCCTGTTCCAATGTCTGTCTAGTTGCTTCTACCACCTCCACTAGCTCCAGGAACCTACCACTCTTTGTATATCTTCACACATCTCCTTTTAAGTCTTTGCCCCTCTCAGGTTAAACCTGTGTCCCCACTACTTGGCATTTCCACTCTGGGAACAAGATTCTGATTATCGACCCTGTCCATGCCTCTCAATAGATTTACATTCCTATGTGGTTGCCCCTCAGGCCTGTATTGCAGTAAGTCATTGCAAAGCATTTACAGCACTGAAACAGACCAACAGTTCAATATTGGTATTTTTGCTTCACAAGCCTCTTTCCATTCCTTTTCATTGAAAGTTACCAATCTCTCCTCTTATCCCTTTCCCCTTCGTGAGCATTTTAAACAGATATTCACTACTCACCTCAACCATTCCCTGTGGTGACTGGATACAGGTTTTGGGTGAAGAATCTTCTCCTGAATTTCCTTCTGAATTTATGACAGCAAAAGTTCCCTTCTTTTTGGGCTGTGCACCACATTCAGATTGACCACTTTCTTTACCATTAAAGGCAGTTTTATTTTTAACTACCCCTCCAAAGACTACACATTTTGCAAATCGGTATAATCAGGTTACAGTAATAAACAAACAGTTTGTTGGAGGCAAATATTTCTCCGAGCTTCAAATACATCAACGAACCCTTCCTTACCCCACCAGTGAATCACTTATTAGCCCCCTTTTCCAACACCCACCCCCATTCATTCACTAACCCCACTTCCTAACCCCCTTCCCACCAATTCACATATCAACTGCTCCAGCCCACAGTCAGTCAGAACGTTTTTCCAAATCCCCTCCATACAATCCCTGCAGTGCAGAAAGAGGCCATTTGGCCCATCCACTCTGCACCAACACGCTGAAGAGCATCCCACCCAGATTCAATTCATCCCTGTAACACCACTTTTTTTTTAAAACATGGCTACTCCACCTGACCTGCACATCTTTGGATTGTGGGAGGAAACCAGCGCACCAAGCAGACACGGGGAGAATGTGCAAACCCCCCACCCAAGGACAGAATCGAACCCGGGTCCCTGGCATTGTAAGGCAGCGGTGCTAACCACTGAGCCACCGTGCTACCCTAACTACTGCACCGTCCTCAATAAACCAACTCAATCAACTTTTCCCTGAATCCCTAACTCACTCCTCAACCCCGTTCCAACTCCTCACCCCCATGCATTCAGCTCTCTTTCCAACCCTCAGCCTCCATCACTCAGCACCTCCGAATCCCTGCACCCCTCCACTCTCTGAATGTCCTATTTTCTCAAACTTTCCTCCCCTCACTCACTCGCCGTTCCCGCTTTCCAAACCCCGTCCCTCCTTTTCACTGCCATGAAATTGTTCCACTATAATTTAGAGCAGCAGCAGAAAGGTGAGTGGCATATGAGCCCAAACACCAGAGCCACTTGACTGTGGAAACCCATGGACTATGGGGGCGGGGGAGCGAAAGTCAATCTATGCTTTTATTCCAGAAAATCTGCCATTGCCTAAGAGGAAAACACCATCCTAACAAAGGAGTTCCTACTTTGGGAACCACTGTGAGTTTATTCAGAGACTTAATTCTAATCATCTTCATAGCAACCCCATTAAACTCTGCCATAATCTTGAATATCTCCATCTTTTATTTTATCTCCAGCCTTTTATTTAATCTCCACCAGTCTTTATATTCTATCCTGATAGAATTGAGAGGTCATATATCATTCTGTCAATTCTTTTTCCCATTACTCTGGTGGCTTTTTATAATATGGGGACCAGACTGTTTATAGTACTCCAAAATGTGGTCTAACCAAGTTTCTGTACAACTTAAAAGTTTTCTCCCATTCTTGCAATTCTAGCCTTCTAGAACCCCAAAGTTGCGTGGGTGTCTTTTTAAATAAAAAAAACTCAGTCAGCCTGCTTCGTTCCTTTCAGTGACTTACACACATCAAGGCGCTATACAAATGCACGTTAATCGGTTGGACGACACAAACACTATGCCCGGTATTCCAGCCCACATTTATCCCTCAGCTGCCAACACCAACAGCTGATGAAACAATCATTTATCTCATAGTGCTCATCATCCAGCGAACAAATAAACGGCATTTCGAAAGGTTCCTAACCGAAGATGAAACCCTTGGGGACTACTGCACATGTGGCAGGCGCTACATCAATGCAAGTCCATCCATTCAGAGGCGTCCCCAACACACACACACACACATGAAAAGGCTGGTACTCCCCGAAAGCGAATGTCTTCTGAAATTCTAGGTTAATTTTCTTGCACAAGAAAACCACCCCGGACTAAGTTTCTAGCTGCAGTGGCCTCCTCGGAAACACGAGTCTTTGTCGCAAACGGCCTGAGATATCGAACACAAACTGGATTTGTATTTTCTTTAACATGAAATGCAACTGTTCCTAATCCATGCATTAAGAGTCTCTCGCAGAGAACTAACGTTTTAGCAATGTAAATGAACTGAAATATCTTTTCTTTAAGGCAGATCCTCCAGCTGAGTGCTTTTTCAGCATTTTTGCACATTGCACCGGAAGAGTTTGTAAAACATAATCCACCCCCTCCCCTCCACATCTGTCATCTGCAATGAACGGCACCGACCTCGTGGGTGAGTTTGTGGTGCAAACTCTTCCAGTAAAGCGGCGGCACTCCAGAGGTTTCCAGCGCCGCTCGGTGAATCTCTGTGAAAAGCTGGAAATCCGCAGCTCTCTCCGCTTCCATCCTGACAGCCCGGCAGCAGCTCCACTACACACACACACCCAGCTCCGGGGGGTAAAGACAGAGTCTAGGCGCCTCCTGCAGGACTCCCGACACGTCAACCACCACCGCAACCAAATACTTGCAACTATCATCATCATCAGCTCAGCAGAAACATTCAGCCCCTCAAGCCTGACCCCAAACCTTCCACAAGAGCATAGCCACCCTGGGGTGGGGGAATCCAGAACCATTGAATCCCTACAGTCTGGAAACAGGCCACTCATCCCAACAAGTCAGCTCTTCCAAAGAGTACCCCACCCAGATCCATTCCCCTATCCTATATTTGCCTCTGACTAATGCACCTAACCTGCACATCCCTGAACACTATGGGCAATTTTAGCATGGCCAGTTCACCTAACCTGCTCATCTTTGGTATGTGCGAGGAAACTCACACAGAGAGAATGTGCAGTCACCCGAGACAGGAATCGAACCCAGGCTCCTAGCGCTGTGAGGCAGCAGTACTAACCATTGAGCCACCATGCCACCCATAGGGCATAGGTTTAGGGTGAGAGGTGAAAGATTTATAAGGGACATAAGGGGCAACTTTTTTTCACGCAGAGAGTGGAGCGTGTATGGAATGAGCTGCCAGTGGACAAAGCAGGAGGCTGGAAGAACACAGCAAGCCAGGCAGCATCAGGAGGTGGAGAAGTTGACATTTTGGGTGTAACCCTTCTTCATGACTGGGGGTGGGTGTAGGGGTAGTTGCAGATACTTTCTCCCATTGACCAACCAGGTCGTACCCTCTACCAGTCTTCACCTACCCCACTTCACCATCCTGCACATCCTTTATTCGCAGCTCTCCCTCCACTTGATATGTTGACCTCTCCACCTCCTGATGCTGCCTGGCTTGCTGTGTTCTTCAATCCTCCTGCCTGTCTATCTTGAATTCCAGCATCTGAAGTTTTTTTTAGCTCTAACAGAAGAAGTGGTGGAGACTGGTACAATTAGAATATTTAAAAGGCACCTGGATGGGTACATGAATAGGAAGGGTTGAGAGGGATATGGGCCAAGTGCTGGCAAATGGGACTAGATTTATTGAGGATATCTGGTTGGCATGGATGAGTCAGACCAAAGGGTCTGTTTTTGTGCTGTACATCTCTGTGACACTTCGTTCCTCATAGCCCTCAACACATCTCAAAATTCCGACCTCACCATCAAGCCAGCAGATAAAGGGGGCCCAGTGGTAGTCTGGCGCACTGACCTCTACACCGCTGAAGCCAAACATCTGGTGTGTTCTGTGATGGAACTGGTCCTCCTGGGAGCAGATACGGCGGAGGCGGAGGAATGGGGAATGCGGGATGGCATTTTTGCAGGAGGTAGGATGAGAAGAGGTGTAATCCAGGTAGCTGTGGGAGTCGGTGGGTTTGTAAAAAAATGTCGGTGTCAAGTCGGTCGTCATTAATGGAGATGGAGAGGTCCAGGAAGGGGAGGGAGGTGTCAGAGATGGTCCAGGTAAATTTAAGGTCAGGGTGGAATGTGTTGGTGAAGTTGATGAATTGCTCAACCTCCTCGCGGGAGCACGAGGTGGGAGCAATGCAGTCATCAATGTAGCGGAGGAAGAGATGGGAAGTGGTGCCGGTGTAATTACGGAAGGTCGAACGCATCTCATCCACATCCCGCACCTCCGCCCTCAGACCCCACCCCTCCAACCGTAAAAAGGACAGAACGTCCCTGGTGCTCACCCTCCACCCTACCAACCTTCGCATAAACCAAATCATGCGCCAACATTTCTGCCACCTCCAAACAGACCCCACCACCAGGGATATATTTCCCTCCCCACCCCATTCCACCTTCTGCAAAGACTGTTCCCTCCGTGACTACCTGGTCAGGTCCACGGCCCCCTACAACCCACCCTCCCATCCTAGCACCTTCCCCTGCCAC
>NC_057728.1:16775552-16787312 GCF_004010195.1 Chiloscyllium plagiosum
CTCACCTATTGTACTCTATGCTACTTTCTCCCCACCCCCACCCTCCTCTCACTTATCTCTCCACCCATCAGGCTCTCGGCCTGTATTCCTGATGAAGGGCTTTTGCCCAAAACAATTTTACTGCTCCTCGGATGCTGCCTGAACTGCTGTGCTCTTCCAGCACCACTAATCCAGAATCTGGTTTCCATCATCTGCAGTCATTGTTTTTACCTCAAAAATCTAACTACCTCCTCTTTGAATGCTTTCAGTAATCTAGCTTCCACAACTGTTTGAGATAGAGAATAGCAGACATTCACCAGTGTCTGGAAGAAAAAATTCCTTCACACCTCAGTTTCAAAGGTGCACCCTGTTACTCTATAACCATGTCCCCTAGTTTGAGACTCCCCACAAGAATGCAAACATCTTCTCAACATGCATCACAGACTCACTGGTTAGCACTGCTGCCTCACAGCACCAGGGACACGGGCAACTGTTTGTGTGGAGTTTGCACATTCTCCCTGTGTCTGCGTGAGTTTCCTTCAGGTGATCTGGTCTCTTCTCACAGTCCATAGATGTGCAGGTTAGGTGGATTGGTTGTGCTAAACTGTCCAACGTTCATAAGTTCATAAGATAGAGGAATTAGGCCATTTGGCCCATCGAGTCTGCTCCACCATTCGTCATGGCTGATATGCTCCTCACCCCTATTTTGCTGCCTTCTCCCCATAACTCTTCAACCCATTACCAATACAAAATCGATCTAACTTCTCCTTAAATTTACCCACTGTCCCAGCATCTGCTGCACTTTGGGGTAGCAAATTCCACAGATTCACAACCCTTTGGGAGGAATAATTTCTCCTCAACTCTGTTTTAAATTTGCTAACCCTTATCCTAAAACTATGACCTCATGTGTCTAGGGATGTGTCGGTTAGGTAGATTAGCCATAGGGCTACAGTCGGGGGTTGGGTTGGTGGAATGCTCTTCAGAGGGGTGGTGTGGACTCGAAGGGCCGAGTGGCCTGCTTCCACACTGTCGCGGTTCTATGATTCTTCTACTCTGTCAAGCCCTATAACAACTGCACTATTAATTTTACAGGGGAATTGTTGAACTGCTGGGAGACTCTCCTGTTTCATCTGCATTCTACACCATCCAGACCAATGAGCTAACTAATTGTATATTAAAACAAAGAACAATTGGATGCTGGAAATCTGAAACAAGAACAGATGAAACAAACATGACACACAGAGAAACTCATCATCGGAGGAGCAGAAGCAGAGTTAACATTTCGAGTCCAATAACCCTTGTTCAGAACTGTTGGTAGCCAGGAAACGATGGGAAGTGATGGCCCAGTGGTGTTATTGCTGGACTGTTAATCCAGAGACCCAGGTAATGATCTGGGTACCTCGGTTTGAATCCTGTCATGGCACATGGTGAAATTTGAATCCAATAAAAATCTGGAATTAAGAGTCGGTTGTTGTAAAAACCCACCTACCTCACTCAGGTCCCTTAGGGAACGGAAGCTGCCATCTTTACCTGGTCTGGCCGACATGTGACTCCAGACCCACAGCAATGTAGTTGACTCTTAACTGCCCTCTGGACAACAAATGCTGCCTATCTAGTGATGCCCACATCATGTGAATGAATAAAGAATTTTTGCTATGTTGACAGAGCATTGTTTGGGGGTGGGGACGGGACAAAGGAGTAAGCAGATAAGTGAGGATGGAGCCCAGAAAGAGAGTGCAACTGTTCGGCAGACACAGAGATGGATGATAATATGCCAGGGAGAAATGAAAGCCAAAAATTGGTTGGCTGTGCATGTGGGACAGGGTGATGGGTAACTGCAGCTGTTCTGTTTTGGGTTGACATTATTCTAGAGAGGGTACTATTTATAACATACAGGACACAACTGATTCAATTCTAAATTCCTATTAGTACAAGGATTTGACACTGGCAAAAAAATGTGATGGGTGGGGATATGAGAAGAAATTTGTTCACAAAGTGAGTAAAAAACACTACATGAAAGACCACTGAAGCAGAGTCAAGAACAACTTTCAAACAGAGATGTGATTTAGAAAGGAGTGGGCTCTGTCAAAGATCTTGCACAGACATATGTCTACTTAGACTCAGTTGCACCTCTGAAATAAGACACAGCCATTGAGGTTCAGGTTAGTGGTATTCGAATTTTCCCAATATGTAAAACTATATTTCTAGTTTCTACAGTATAGTCACGTTGCTTTCTGGATCTCTCTGCTCGAACAAAACAGTGATAAAAACAAATTGGTTATTAGAATTCCTGTTTCATTTCTTTGCTATAATATAATAAAAGAGCTAAAGTTTGAAATTTTCTTTCTTACAATTCACTAAGATGACTTGTCACATTCCCAGTTCTCACTGGCTCTTTATCTTCTGCCTGCACTTCCTGCTTGATTCCCCTCACACTGCATTTGCTCCTATGGAGTGGTCCGATTCTAATCTCCGACTTCTACACTGCTGTTCCCAGGTCCCTTGTTATCAAACAGTTGAGTTGCCCTCACCTTTTTTTATTCGTTTATGGGATGAGGGCATCACTGGCTCGACCAGCATTTATGACCTATCCCTAATTGTCCAGAGGGCAGTTAAGAGGAGCCAAATTGGTGTGGTTTTGGAGTCACATGTAGGCTAGAACAGCACGGCACGGTGGCACAGTGGTTAGCACTGCGGCCTCACCAGGTTCATTTCCCGCCTCAAGCGACTGACTGTGTGGAGTTTGCACATTCTCCCCGTGTCTGTGTGGGTTTCCTCCCACAGTCCAAAAATGTGCAAGTTAGGTGAATTGGCCATGCTAAATTGCCCATAGTGTTAGGTGAAGGGGTAAATGTAGAGAGGTGGGCTGTGCTTCGGCGGGTTGGTGTGGGCTTGTTGGGCCGAAGGGCCTGTTTCCACACTAAGTAATCTGTAAAACAGGTAATGATGGCTGTTTCCTTCTTGGGCATTAGTTAACTAGATAGGTTTTCCTCTTAATTCCAGATTATTTTTAAAATTGAATTCAAATTCCACAATCTGCTGTAGCAGGATTCAAACATATGTCCCTGCAACATTATTTGCATCTCTAGTGATAACACCTCTAGGCCATCGCCTCTCATTCTTGTGGACTCTTGTATAGTGTCAAAGTCTTCCTGCACTCATTACTCCTGTCTCTCTTATATTGACTTTCCTTCCAGGAGGTGCATTATAGCCAGTGGGGAGGATGAAAATGGAATGTTGACCTTTAAATAACATTATTATATGAGAAGTGTAGTGTTCCCACTTAAGCTGATTTTCCAATAAATTTAAAGCTCTAAATAATCCATCTGTACATCCCTTATTTAAAATTTAGTATCAGATTGGATTCAGCAAAACCATCTATGCACTGACTTATTGAACCCAGTGTTGAGATACCTTTCTTCCCAAAGTTCAAGAATACACTGATGCTGCCTATCCTTTTCTCACTGCTCCTCTTTGGATGTATTTCCTCTTGGTGTTAATATTTCTTCTCCTTCTTCAATTTGTGCTGTTTTCTCATTTCCCTGTTTAGCCAAGTAATGTCACTGGACTCATAGTTCCAAGTACTCTGGAGATATAGATTTAAATCCCACCATCGTCGATGATGAAGTTTCAGTACAATAAAATCCGTAAGTGAATGTAACCAGTCTGTTATAAATACCAATCTGGTCACTAATTCCATAAAAAAAGTGCTGTTGTGGCACAGTGGTAGTTTCCCTATCTTTTAACTAGAAGGTCCACTGAATCTATGACTCTAACTCCCACCTGAAACTTATAAATATTAATAGAGAGACTTGGGTGTACTCATATAAGAAATGCAAAAGATTAGTGTACAAGTACAGTACAGCAATTAAGAAAGCAAATAGCATGTTCGTCTTTATTGCAAGGGAGGATAGGTTAAAGAAGGCTTGTTACAAATGTTCAGGGTTTTTGTGTACTTTTGGTCTCTGTATTTAATGGTATTCTTACCTCGGAGATGGCAAGGTTCACTAGATTGGTCCCCAGTATGAGAGGATCTTAAAAGAGGTGAGGTATAGTCACACTGGTTTAATTTTCCAAAATTCACAAGATTCTAGAAAGACTCCATCAGTCTGAAAAATGGCAAATATAACTTCTCTGTTCAAGGAAGGAGGGTGGCAGAAAATAGGAAACTATAAGCCACTTAGCCTGATGGAATTCATCCGGAAGGCATTGGAACTGATCATTAAAGAGGTAAGTGCTGCCTACTTTGGAAAATCCATGGTAATCAGGAAGAGTCAGTATAGCTTTGTGAAGTTTCAGTCATGTTTAACAAATTTGTTGGAGTTCTTTGAATGTGTAACAAATACTGTGAGTAGAGGGTCCCTGTTGACAAAGTGTATTGGGATTTTCCTGAGGCATTTATCAAGGTGCCAGATAATTGTGTAAAGTAGGCGCTCATGGTGTAAGGGGCAAAAACATTAGGATTGATAGAATCTGTCAGAAGACAGAGTATGTACATAACTGGGTCTTTTCCTATTGTGGACGTGACAAGTGTATCCTGCAGGGACCTCCACTGGGGCTTCAGCATTTAACAATTTATATCAATACCTCAGCTGAGGGAGCAAAGGAATGGAAGCTACATTTGTAGATAGCACAAAGATAAATGTGGAACTCTGTTGTGAAGAAAACATAAGCATGTTTCAGACAGATTTAGATAGATTGAGCGAGTGGGCAAAAATCTGGCAGATGGTGTATAATGTGGAAAGTCATAGTTATTCACTTTGGCAGGAAGAAAGAAAAGCAGAATACTTTTGAAACAGAGAATAGAACATAGAACAATACAGCGCAGAACAGGCCCTTCAGCCCTCGATGTTGCACCAACCTGTGAACTAATCTAAGCCCATCCCCCTACACTATCCCATCATCATCTAAGAACTGTTTATCTAAGAACTGTTTAAATGCCCCTAATGTGGCTGAGTTAACTACATTGACAGGCAGGGCATTCCATGCCCTTACCACTCTCTGAGTAAAGAACCTGCTTCTGACATCTGTCTTAAAACTATCACCCCTCAATTTGCAGCTATGCCCCCGTACAAGCTGACGTCAGCATCCGAGGAAAAAGACTCTCACTGTCCACCCTATCTAATCCTCTGATCATCTTGTATGTCTCGATTAAATCCCCTCTTAGTCTTCTTCTCTCCAATGAGAATAGACCCAAGTCTCTCAGCCTTTCTTCATAAGACCTTCGCTCCAGACCAGGCAACATCCTGGTAAATCTCCTCTGCACCTTTTCCAATGCTTCCACATCCTTCCTGTAATGGGGCAACCAGAGCTGTACACATTACTCCAAGTGAGGCCCCACTAGCATTTTGTATAGTTGCAGCATGACATCATAGCTCTGGAACTCAATCCCTCCACCAATAAAACCTAACACATTGTATGCCTTCTTAACAGCACTATCCACCTGGGTGGCAACTTTTCAGGGATTTATGTACATGGACACCAAGATCCTCTGAACATCCACACTACCAAGAATCTTTCCATTGACCCAGTTATTCTTCCCAAAGTGAATCACCTCACATTAACTGCATTGAACTCCATTTGCCATCTCTCAGCCTAATTCTGCAGTTTATCCAAGTCCTGAAACCTGCAACATTCTTCCACACTAGGAGAAAGTGAGGACTGCAGATGCTGGAGATCAGAGCTTAAAAATGTGTTGCTGGAAAAGCGCAGCAGGTCAGGGCAGCGTCAAAGGAGCAGGAGAATCGACGTTTTGGGCATAAGGATTCCTGAAGAAGGGCTTATGCCCGAAGCGTTGATTCTCCTGTTCCTTTGATGCTGCCTGACCTGCTGCGCTTTTCCAGCAACACATTTTTAAGCCCACATTCTTCCACACTGTCCACAATTCCACCGACATTAGTGTCATCTGCAAACTTACTAACCCATCTAGCTATGCCTGCATCCAAGTCAGATGCAGGCATAGCTAGATCCCAAAACAGATCCTTGTGGCACACCACTAGTAATCGGACTCCAGGCTGAATATTTTCCATCAACCACCACTTGCTGCCTTCTTTCAGAAAGCCAGTTTCTAATCCAAACTGCTGAATCACCTTCAATCCCATGCCTCTGCATTTTCTCCAAAAACCTACCATGTGGAACCTTATCAAAGGCTTTACTGAAGTCCATGTATACCACGTCAACTGCCCTACCCTCATCCACATGCTTGGTCACCTTCTCAAAAAACTCAATGAGGTTTGTGAGACATGACCTGCCCTTGACGAAACAATGTTGACTATCTCCAATCAAGTTGTTGCTTGCTAGATGACTATAAATCCAATCTCTTATAATCCTTTCCAAAACGTTTCCCACAATAGCATAAGGCTCACTGGTCTATAATTACCTGGGTCATCTCTACTGCCCTTCTTGAACAAGGGCACAACATTTGCAATCCTCCAGTTCACTGGTACTAAACCTGTAGACAATGATAACTCAAATATCAAGGCCAAAGACTCTGCCATCTCCTACCTAGCTTCCCAGAGAATCCTCTGATAAATTCCATCTGGCCCAAGGGATTTATCTACTTTCACACCTTCTGGAATTGATAACACCTCCTCCTTACTAACCTCAATCCTTTCTAGTCTAATAGCCCATATCTCAGTCTTCTCCTCTACAATATTCTGCTTTTCCTGAGTGAAAACAAATGAGAAATATTCATTTAGCACCTCTCTGATCTCCAAAGGATCCACACACAACGTCCCACTTCTGTCTTTGTCTGGCCCTATTCCTACCCTAGTCATCCTTTCTTTCCTCACATACCTATAGAAAACTTTAAGGTTCTCCTTTATTCTACCTGTTAAAGACTGCTCATGTCCCCTCCTTGCTCTTCTTAACTCTGTCTTTAAATCCTTTCTCGCCAATCTGTAACTCTTCATTGCCTCGTCTGAACCATCTCGCGTCAACGTCACATAAGTCTCCCTCTTCTGCTTAATAAGAGATACAATTTTTTTTAGTAAACCACGGTTCCCTTACCTTATCTCTTCCTCCCTGCCTGACAGTGACATACCTATCAAGGAACCGCAATATCTGTTCCTTTAATCAGCTCCACATTTCAATTGTCCCCAACCCCTGCATTTTGTGACCTGATTCTGTGCCTCCTAAGTCTTGCCTAATCGCATTATAAATGCCCTTCCCCCACCTATAATTCTTGCCCTGTGGCATGTACCTATCCTTTTCCATTGCTAAAGTAAACGTAACAGAATTATAGTCACTCTCTCCAAAGTGCTCACCTACCACTAAATCAAACACCTGGCCTGGTTCATTACCAAGTACCAGATCGAGTGTGGCCTTCCCTCTTGTCGGCCCTTCGACACACTGTGTCAGGAAACCCTCCTGCACTCATTAGACAAAAACTGATCCATCTGACGTACTAGAGTTATAGTATTTCCAGTCAATGTTGGGGAAGTTAAAGTCCCATAAGACCATAAGACCATAAGACAAGGAGCGGAAGTAAGGCCATTCGGCCCATCAAGTCCACTCCACCATTCAATCATGGTTGATGGGCAGTTCAACTCCACTTACCCGCATTCTCCCCGTAGCCCTCATAATGACCACCCTGTTCCTTTCACTCCTACCCAGAATCGTTTAGCCAATCCTCTCCTCCACATCCCTGGAACTTTGTGGAGACCTATAAAAGACTCCCAGCAGTGTGACCTCTCTTCTCCTGTTTCTAACCTCAGCCCATACCACCTCAGTAGACAAGTCCTCATCAAAAGTTCTTTCAGCCACCGTTATGCTGTCCTTGACTAACAAAGCCACACCTCCCCTCTTTTACCACCTTCCCTGATCTTAATGAAAGATCTAAACCCTAGAACCTGCAACATCTATTCCTGACCCTGCTCTATCCATGTCTCCAAAATGGCTCTCTCCATGTCTCCGAATGACTGTATAATTCTCAAGTGCTGCGGAATATAGGTGTTTTTAGTGCATGAGTCACTAAAAGTTAATATAGTAGGTACAGCAAATAATTAAGAAAGCTAATGGGATACTATCTTTTGTTACAAGAGCAATTGAATATAAAAGTAAAGACATTATGCTTCAGGTATAAAGGCACCGGAAAGATCACATCGTAAATACAATATGCAGTTTTGATTTCTTTACTTAAGGAAGGATAATGCATTGGGGGCATCTCAAGGGGGGGTTTGCTAATTTGATTCCTGGAATGAGTGTTTTTTTTCTGAGGATTGGCCTTGCTTCCACTGAGGGTTGACTTGTTTGAAGTTGATAAAATTCTAAATAGCCTGGACAAGGTGACTGTGGAAAGGATGTCTTCTTTTGTTGCAGTGTCCAGAACTAGAGGACACTGTTTAGAATTTAAGGGTGGTTGTTTTTGGACAGGTTGGAGGGGAACATTTTCTTTCAGAGCATTGAGTAACTTTTCAACTCTCTGGCTCAGAAGATGATGAAGATAGGTGGGTCATTGAATATTTAAGACTGGTTAGACATGTATGTTATTGAATGGTGGAGCAGGCTAAGACCATAAGACATAGGAGTGGAAGCAAGGTCATTCGGCCCATCGAGTGCACTCCGCCATTTAATCATGGCTGCTGGGTCTTGCAACTCCACTTACCCGCACTCTCCCTGTAGCCCTTAATTCCATGCGAGATCAAGAATTTATCAATCTCTGCCTTGAAGACACCCAACGTCCTGGCCTCCACTGCGCTCCGTGGCAATGAATTCCATAGGCCCACCACTCTCTGGCTGAAGAAATGTCTCCTCATTTCCATTCTAAATTGACCCCCTCGAATTCTAAAGCTGTGCCCATGGGTCCGAGTCTCCCCAGAGCCTAACAGAAACAACCTCCCAGCGTCCGCCCTTTCTAAGCTATGCATTATCTTGTAAGTTTCGATTAGATCTCCCCTCAACCTTCTAAGTGCTAATGAATACAATCCCAGGACCCTCAGCCAATCATCATATGTTAGGCCTACCCTTCTAGGGATCATCCATGTGAATCTCCGCTAGATACACTCCAGTGCCAGTATGTCCTTCCTGAGGTTGGAGCTCAAAACTGAACTCAGTGTTCTAAATGGGGTCTAACTAGAACTTTATAAAGTCTCAGAAGCACATCGCTGCATTTACATTCCAACCTTCTTAAGATAAATGACAGCATTTCATTTGCTTTCTTAATCACGGACCCAACCTGCAAATCAACCTTTAGAGAATCCTGGACTAGCATTCCCAGATCCCTTTGTACTTGGGCTTTATGAATTTTCTCACCGTTTAAAAAATAGTTCATGCCTGTATTCTTTTTTCCAAAGTGCAAGACCTCGCATTTGCTCACATTGAATTTCATCAGCCATTTCCTGGACCACTCTCCAAAACTGTCTAAATCTTTCTGCAGCCTCCCCACCTCCTCAGTACTACCTGCCTGTCCACCTAACTTCATATAATCAGTGAACTTCGCCAGAATGCCCCCAGTCCCTTCATCCAGATCATTAATATAAAGAGTGAGCAGCTGCGGCCCCAATACTGAACCCTGCGGGATCCCACTTGTCACCAGCTACCATTCTGAAAAAGAACCTTTTATCCCAACTCTCTGCCTTCTGTCAGACAGCCAATCCCCAATCTATGCCAGTAGCTCACCTTGAATACCACGGGCCCTCAGCTTGCTCAGCAACCTCCTGCGAAGTACCTTAAAGGGTGCATAAAGGGGCTGAATCGCCTGTTTTGTCTCCTGATTCATTTGTTTGAATGGTTGTATGATGACACACCGAGTACATTGGGTTTATATTCTCTGGAGTCATGCTGGAGGTAGTGGAAATGTTGGAAGACAGCAGGATCTTCCCCTTCCATCCATTGCTAGTATTCTGCAGGGAGTGTTTCATCTGTGATGCACTGGTGAACTCCTCCATTATTCCTAACACTACCTCATTCATCCAAGTTATATAGGGAAGTACTCAGACCATACCATACTGACAGTGGTGTTTGACCTAAGAAACAACATCACTTACCTTCATCGTTCTTCATGTTATATCTCTTCTATCATGTTCTTGCTAACATTTTTCTTTTAAATGTCTTTGAGCTCTACTCACAGCTGACCCTCCCACCGAACTTTGAACTGCCAGAAAACCTGGGTATGTTATGCTCGATCTCCTTCACTGTGAATTGGAGACACCTTCCTGATGGCTTTGCCAAGTGTAGCAGGTTTAACCCATCCATCCATCCACCACCACACAGACCCAATCCTACACAACATCTGTAGGGTACAATTTATCCTGTTCTTTTAGGAAGCCAGGTTATGATCCTGGTCTGCAACTCCTTGTGAATTCCACTTCTTTCTCTCAGTGGGTAGTTATGTCTTTTTTCATCAGGACCGACATCAGAAAGTTTATCTCCACTGACCCTCTGCTGAGGCCCTTTCAAGAATGGGGATGCACAAACTCACAAAGTTGTGTTTTATTGCAATGGTTTTCTTTTGGATGGAAACAGAGTTTTGTCCCACAATGGGGAGCCCCAGTGTTCAATTGGGATTAAATGTATCTTGATCCAGTACTTACTTGAAACCCATTGGGGATCTCCTACTCATGTTACAGCAGGCTTAATTGCCTCAGCTTTTGAGAGTTTTGGAAAAAGTGAAGGAGTAAAGCAATTTTGCAGATCCATGAGTTGGGAGCTGGTTTTGAAAGTCCATGGAGATTAGTCTTCCAGAAAGCCTTGGAATCTTCAGGAATTAGAAATTATTTGTGAGGACACTGCTGCAAGTAACCAATAGAATAGGCAAAAGGGCATTTTGAAAAAGTGCTATCTTGTAAAAGCATTTCATAGAGTCTCAAAGTGTGGAAGCAGGCCATTTTATAAGATATAGGAGCATTGAGTCTGCTCCACCATTTGGTATGTTTCACAACCCATTCTCCCTGTAGCCCTTGATCCCTTACTGATCAAGATCGTACCTACCTCTGTTTTAAATTCACTCAATGACTTGGCCTTCACAGCCCTCTACAGAACTGAGTTCTACAGAATCACCAACTTCTGGCTGAAGACACTTCCTCTTCATCTCAGTTCTAAAGAATCGTCCCTTCATTCTGAGGCCGTGCCCTCAGGTCGTAGTCTCTCCTACATTTCCACTCTATCCAGGCCTCTCAGTATTCTGTAATTTCTCTGCAAATCTGAACAATTTTGTATATTAGTTTCTTGGGTGGGGCACTCGAGGCAGAAGGTCATATGATGAAATTTCCAGCGTTACATTTAATTAAGAATTGGGAACCTTAGCTCTCTATTACAATCAATTCATCATAGATTCCATTAAGTTAGGTTCAACTCAAGGGTTTTTTTTGCCTGAAACATCGATTTTCCTGCTCCTCAGATGCTAGGTGACCTGCTGTGCTTGTCCAGCACCACACTCTTGACCCTGCATTGAGTTGGATATAGTTTTTAAGGCTAAAGGGATCAGAGGGTATGGGAGAAAGATGGAACAGGATACTGAGATGGATGATAAGTTATGATCAGATATCGAATGGCAGAGCAGGATCGAAGAGCCAAATGGTCTACTCTCACTCCTATTTGGAGAAAGTGAGGACGGCAGATGCTGGAGATCAGAGCTGAAAAATGTGTTGCTGGAAAAGTGCAGCAGGTCAGGCAGCATCCAAGGAGCAAGAGAATCGACGTTTTGGGCATAAGCTCTTCTTCAGGAATGAGGAGGGTATGCCAAGCAGGCTAAGATAAAAGGTAGGGAGGAGGGACTTGGGGGAGGGGCGTTGGGAATGCGGTAGGTGGAAGGAGGTGAGGGTGAGGGTGATAGGCCGGAGA
>NC_057728.1:16788368-16857259 GCF_004010195.1 Chiloscyllium plagiosum
ACCGCCTTCTTGACCTGCGATCTTCTTCCCGACCTCTCCGCCCCCAAGCCCTCTCTGGCCTTTCACCCTCACCTTAACCTCCTTGCATCTATCGCATTCCCAACGCCCCTCCCCCAAGTCCCTCCTCCCTACCTTTTAACTTAGCCTGCTTGGCACACCCTCCTCATTCCTGTAGAAGGGCCTATGCCTGAAACGTCGATTCTCCTGCTCCTTGGATGTTGCCTGACCTGCTGCGCTTTTCCAGCAACACATTTTTCAGTTCTCACTCCTATTTTCCAAGTTTCGAAATTCCCATCTTGTCAATTGCTGTACTACTCACTTTCTGTCACCAGAGGGAGCTGCAGTAAGGCTTTTGCAAACAAATCTTCACGACATTGCAGTTTATTATCAAGGTTATGTTAACTTTATTATGTGAACCATCTTCAACTTGTTCAGTCTGTTGGGGTGTCGCTGCACATTATTTTGGTGATAGGCTTCGTGAAATTTTAATGACCTTGCACATCTCCCAGGGCATTATTCAGGGACAGTCAACAGTTTGCAGCACCACAGTGTGGCTGTTGGGTGAGCATCCTGATGAAGGGCTTTTGCCCGAAATGTCGATTCTTCTGCTCCTCAGATGCTGCCTGACCTACTGTGCTTTTCCAGCATCACACTCCCAACCTTAATTTGCCTGTCTGCCTTCCACAGCCTGGCCCACTCCCAAATGATATCAGAGAAGCAGGCAACATGTGATATTTGCTGTATGCTTCCGGCCTTCTGTGACTGATGGGGTCTGCAATGCATCGTGAATGATGTTAATATAATTATTTAAATGTTAGTTTCTTCTGACTTTATGAGCTGTGTCCCTTTTGCTGGGGTTGTGTTGTTGGGGGGAAGTGTAATTCTGTTTCAGCTCTATCTCTTTAATTTCAGAAAGAAAATCCATGTGCAGTTTGGTGTTAGCAATGGAGTAACCCTTTCATATAAATCTCTCACTAACCTGGAGTAAATATCCTGCCTAAGCTGTGTTTTCTGAATAGTGATGATGAGGAGTAGGCTTGATGGGAATTTCTGTGCTCTATCATTCTATGAGATTCATATACTTGTGCTACTCACGATAATTTTAAGATCCATTTTCACTGTATCTAAGTACATATGACAATAATCAAATCAAATTTCTGCTGAACTAATTTACTGATCATTCCTGGTTGGGTCAACTATTGATGGTCTGATCAGCAAGGCAATCATGTTAGTTATCTTTGATGCAGAGTAAAGGCCATTATTTTTTATTGGAGTCCATGCTTTTCACATATGTTTGGAATGATTGATGATGCTCGTGGGAGCAGTCAAACTCTGCTGTCAACCTATTACATTATGAGAACCAAAGGGATGTGTGACAACAGCTTTCCGCATATCAATGCCTGGGACTTAGGAAGCTGACATGATTATTTCACCCCGTGGCAGTTCCCTGTCACTGAATGCTTTAAAATATGAAGAGGAATTTTCTAACAGAATTCTTGGAGACAATATATCTTCAATCCTACCATAGGCTGCTAACAGATTGAGAAGAATTACTATGATAAGACTGGAAACTTTGATTCCCAAGAACAAATGGACTCAGAAGATGAACTCCCTGAGACAAGGTAATATATGGCATAGAGAACAGCAGTGAGATGGTTGTGATATACAGCTGTTATAATATCTTATAACTATGGGACATCTGGAACAACAACTTGCTCCTTATAATTTCCATATGCAACCCTTCAAAACACTCCATTCATCATGAACCAAAGGGGCTCACAACAGCTCAACGTTTTTCATAGTTCTGGTAAAGCTTTAAGTTTGCAACGAAAATATGATCAAAATCATTAGTTTATTACAAGAAATAAAAAGTATCCATAACCAAAAAAAACGGATTCAATACTGCACTTCCCTGTAACCAATCTAGGTTTTCTTTGCCCTGCTCAAGCTAGGGGGAGGATTTTGACTCCAAGCTCTGATGAGGGAGTGGTTTATAATGTTGCTGGTTGACAATTCTCAAGCTATTTTCTTAGAGACGGGATCGGCGAGCAGCTTGCTCAGCTGATTGACAGATCAACAAAAGAGTCTAGGTTCCAGTCAGTCAATGCCCCATTTCTCTCCCCCGGCCTCCTCAGTGTCAGGGGCATGGCGGCTGGCTTGGGAGCAGCATTCCAGGAAGACTATGGGGCATTGCACTACCTTGGCCACCAGCCATTGCTGCAATCAGAGGCCTTTCTGGAGAAAGAGTCTCTTTCCTGATGGAAGCCAAGTTGTTTTGCCCTTCTAAATTCTTTTTCAGTTGCCAAGAAAATGTCGAAAAGAGGAGAGTCCCTCCCTCTCTCCTCTCCCTAAAACAGATTGTGGATGGATTCCTCTTGGCCTTTCGGTTTTGAGAGCTTGATCATTGTCCTTATTTGGACACACTGTCTGGTTGGTAATTGGTATTCTAGGTAAAATTCAGATCCGTGCTCGACCGTGTGATTGAGCCATGGTTGATGCCAATGTCATGGTCCTGACCCAATGTGCAAATTCCTGCATTAGGCTCTTCACTCTTCTGTATGCTGATTCTTCTTTAAGAACAGTTCAGCCTCAAGTCCGTTCGCTGTGTCTTCAGAGCATTTTCTGACCATTCTAGAGTTCTGATTAAAAATTCCAAAAAGGAACCTCAGTAACAATCTAGTCACCAGAATACAAAATCCAGCTCTGAATCATTTAATGGTATTTTCTTCAGCTATAGCTTTGGCTGGTTCTCCAGTCTCTGTCTGAAGTCTCCATCAATGTGTAGTATCAACTGTATTTGCTTTAACGATTATTAGAAAAAGTTGAAGAAACCATGTTTGACCATGTTCTGATGTTTTGTACAAAGCATTAGGGTTACTCTTTGAAATATCTCCATGGAGGTATTAAGACACCCTTTATTTACATGTGTACAGTACATGGACTCTGACCAGCTAGTTCAAACCCAGTCCCTAAAATAAGCAGACTTCTGTATATATCTGTCAGCCAAGGCTCCCTGATTGACCCAGATTAGCAGCCCCAATCAGGGAACGCATACTGAGTGAGATCTATCTACCTGGCCAACCTTGTAACAATCATGATATTCTTAAAAATTGGCTCAGTGAGGGTATTTGTTCTCAGTAATTTTTATTTGAGGAATGTGACTGAGAAGCCAAACCTTTTATCAACCCTGGGCAATTGACATAGTTGCATGAATTCCCATGCTTTCCCTTTAAGAGGTTATTTTGTCCTTTTTTTTAAGAGAGGTTGTAAGGCAGAGGTACTGTACTATCTTGGAGAAAGTAACCAACTTGTGAGATCTACTGGAATGTTTTAAGGTTGGAACAATGAAAGTAGCCTGTCTGTGGCCAGATCTCACAGACCAGGCTTCCAAGGCTTTTTCAGTTTTTAGGGTTAGTTTTAAGCAGAAGCCTTTGGGGTCTCAAAAGAGTTGGAAGTTTCAGTGAGTGTCTCCCAGCTGCTACTTTCTCTGAATTTTCTCGATGTTTTTTTTCCTTCCTGGATTGGAGAACTGCATGTGAGAATCTGTGTCTGAATTTGCCTTTTTGCCAAGAGCTGTGTTTGTGGATTGTTACTATATTGGAACCGTTAATTAGTAATAGGTACTGTAACTATTATTCGGTTAAGTTTTATAATGTTAAGTTATTCTAAATTTTTTTTTTCTTTGTATTTTAACAACAGTGTTTAAATAAATTGTGTTTTGCTTAATGTGGTGTAGTTTGACCAGTTGCATTGCATCCGGAATACACACCACATCTACCTTTAAAATAAGAAAACGTTAGGATGTAGGCTACTTTCTTAAAATATTTTGAGGAGGCCTGATCTGGTCCTTAACACGTGCTATTTGCTACATGTGCAACCTACTGAGTTCACAACAATATGTTTGGAAAGTGCAAAAACCTCAGGCTTGGATTTGTCTCTAGACCTAATTTAGTTTGGGAACATGGTCAGTGTGGACTGTTAGATCCAAAGTTTCTGTTTCCATCCTGTATGTCTCTACGATGCTATGACATAGGCAACTGCTGAAAAGCATTTTTCATGCATTTTTAACGTAATAAATCATACTGTATTTCTAAACTTAAGCAAATTCACTGTCAATCTAAATCAAAATCTCTGGCCTGGCTCATACTCTCTGATTGGGTGCCAGCTGGAGTATTTCACTGAAATCTGTGCATGCATTTGGAGAGATATCATCTCTTTGGGATAGTGGAAGACAAGATTTTCCAGAGAGATATCAGGGATGGGATGCGTGGAGGAACTGGAGAAAGTGAAACGACTCCCCTTCGAGCAGAGAATGCCATGGGGAGTTTAGTGTTCAAACTGTTGAGTAGTTTTGACAGAGTAAAAGGGCGGCACGATGGCTCAGTGGTTAGCACTGCTGCCTCACAGCGCCAGGGACCCCGGGTTCAATTCCCACCTCAGGCAACCGTCTGTGTGGAGTTTGCACGTTCTCCCCGTGTCTGCGTGGGTTTCCTCCGGGTGCTCCGGTTTCCTCCCACAGTCCAAAGATGTGCAGGTCAGGTGAATTGGCCATGCTAAATTGCCCATAGTGTTAGGTGCATTAGTCAGGGGTAAATGTAGGGGAATGGATCTGGGTGGGTTGCTCTTCAGAGGGTTGGTGTGGACTTATTGGGCCGAAGGGCCTGTTTCCACACTGTAGGAAATCTAATCGAAAAAAAATGAGAACAACTTGGCAGGAAGGGTGGTAACCAGGGTACACAGATTTAATATAATTGGCAAAATAGGCAGCAGAGAGAAGAGGAGGTATTTTTAAAACAGTGAATTATGATATGAAAGGGGGCTGCCTGAACTGATGGTGGCAGTGTGTTCAAAAGTAATATTTGAATGGAGTTAGATTCACACAGCTATTATCAGGGCTATAGGGAAATCAGCAGGAGGCTGGGATGGATTGGATCATTTTTATTTTCAAATGATCTTTCTGTTCTGGAGGATGCTGTGAAACTCGGTGAGAACTGTTACCCTGTGAGTTTGAGATATAGAGGCATGTACACATCTTCAAGAGTTTAGAATTTAATCTGGACATCACTGAATTGGTAACTAGCATTTAGTTTCTAACAAACCTTACCAAATAATGAGTTGATGGGGAAAAGTAATAGTCTGTGTGCACTTTTCTTGCTGTGCTTCAATTATACTGAATGTGATGCAATAATTTTATTTTAATATTCATTTAGTGGAATTTATTTTATTATTAAGTTACTGTATACTTTTGATCATGTTTGTCATAGAACACAGTCAACTGGAGTTATAATTGTGGTTGTGTAAATGCTTAAATGTGATACGATGCAGAGAACTTTAGGTTTGTGACCCAGAATGTACAAACCACTATTACAGTTGATGTTATCTGAGATGATGTGGACTGCAAATCCAACAAATTCTTTTTAGGATTTATAATGTCATTGAATATTTAAAACAATGCAATCTTTGGATGATGCTTTCTAAACTCTATCCCAAAAATAGTTTCCCTTCTACTGGTAAATATAGACTAAGCATGTTCCTTCAGAAAGCACATTGACTATTGCAATGGAATGGTTTGAGGACCTATTGCAAGGATTTACAAGCCCTAAAGCACAAAAGTGAAATGTCTCAGATTTGTTTGCTTGTGTTCAAATTTCCAGGCATGCTTCTTCCCTAGAAACATGTTAGGGCAGTTTTCTGTTTCATGACTAATTCCTTTCAATGAAAAAGTGAGCTGGACCGATGGCAGTAGAGAGACACAGTGCCTGAGGTGACAAGATGGACAGTCAATTATGAATGTAAATCTGATAGAAAGTGACTGGGGTTACACTCCTGTCTAGACAGAAGAAATCAAAGCTCCCTCTTGTATCATTGAAGACTCTGGTACTGAGACACAGTCACTCTCTTTGAACATCTGTGCCTGTGCCAGGACAGTACAATCTGGCAACACCAAATTACATTGCTGATGGCACAATTCTGACCTTGCATTCCAGGGGTAAAAGCCATGTTTCTATGAAGATGCTGATTATATTTTATATTTAATATAAGTTCAGGTGCATAATTAAATAAATTTGAAAACAGATGACACAGTGTTTAAAACAATGACACTATTAAGGAATGCGTTACTTGTTGTGACTTTCAACATTTGTAGTTCCAAGTTGTGAAGACCAAGAGATTAAGGTTACAAAGACTAGGGCTGCTTAATGCAAGTTCATTCCTCATTCTAAATCGAAAAACTACAGTAGAATTGACTTCTAACACTGTAGAATTACTAACGGCAAAAAGCGAGATTTATATTTCCCACAGAGGTTGACTTTGAATTAGACAAATGTTATGAATTCACAAAAACTGTTAATTATTTAATATTAATTTGTTCTAAATCTTTTTTTGATTCATCAAATTAAAGCAACACAACTTCTTTCAGTTATGGTCATTCACTCTGATCTGTGAGATTTGTTTTTTTTTCCCTAACGTTTCCTATGTACTATCAAATCTATAATCCTTAAAATAATTTAAAATACAGATATTTGAACAGGGAGCTTCAGAATTCACCAGTGCTCTGGTTCAATTAGATTGAAGGCTAAATCCTCTAAAGACATTTAAATAAAAACCATTCGGTGCACATCAGCCACATTGATTGAGCCACAATGGATGCCAGAAGCCTGAACAAAAGGCCCTGCACAATTGAAATGCCTTTGAAGGTGCGCAGTACTTTCTTAAAGATGGAATGTGCACAGATCATTACTTGATTTCAACTGAAACTTGCCAGACATATGTCTGGTCACCTTGACTACAGTTTATGCAACAGATGTGCAAATAAAGTTAAATATTTATCAAGTGACAGGTTGGGCACATTTTCTTTTAATTGAATAGAAAACTTATCACAGAATCACAGAATTGTTACAGTGCAGAAGGAAGCCATTCACCCTATTATGTCTGCACTTGTTCTCCGAATGAGCAGTTCACTTAGTGCCATTCTTCCTCCACCTCCACATAGCTGCGTACACTCTTTTTTTCACAGATAACAGTTTAATTCCATTTTGAATGCTTCAATTGAAACTGCCTCCACCACAGTTTTAAGCAGTGAAATCCAAATCATCACCACTCTTTCTCTGTGAAAAGGTTTCTCTTCTTGTGTGATCCTTATATTAGTGCTGTCAAAAACTTTTTTTTAAAATGGACTTCAATCCAGCTCTGTGCATTGACTCCTTCAGCTATACTTCCCACAGGGAACCAACAGAATGCTTTTGCTTTGAAATGCTTTCATTGTTTGACAACGCATGCAACTGAAAAGTATGCTCAATATACTTACTTCAATAATATATTAGACTTTATGAAATGGAATATGACTCAGTGAATACAATTAAGGCATTGCTGAATTTACTCAAAAATGACAACAAATAACGAATAACAATGTGCTGAGCAGGGTGATGCAAAATACATTGGGCTTACCTCAATTATCTAACACTTGCAGTTCAAGGTACAGAGTCATAAGTAGGAGCTGAATATGTTGCTGGATAAATGTGGGATACATAACCTAACGATAGGTAGGAATATTTATGGCTGGAAAAAATATTACAAGTGGTGTGCTCTGGTTGTCTTTAAGTCAATGGTATTTTTAATCTAGTTTAGTTAATTGATAATTAGCTTATGTACAGGTATAAGTAGAAAAATCTTTACATTTTTAAATGATACAAAAATAAGAAATTTAGCAAAGTCAATAATTTGCATCCAGGTGAGGGATGTTTATACTTTGAGTACAGCAACATGGTGGCTCAGTGGTTAGCACTAATGCCTCACAAGACCAGGGACCCAGGTTCAATTTCAGCCTCAGATGACTGCCTGTGGGGTTTCTTTTGGGTGCTCCAGTTTCCTCCCACAGTACAAAGATATGGAGGTTAGGTGGATTGACCATGCAAGGTGCAGGGTAACAGGGACAGGGTGGGGGCTGGGTAGGATGTCCTTCGGAGGGTTGATTTGGACCTGATGCGCTAAAATGGCCTGCTCCAGCACTATGTCCTGGGATTCTATGAAGAACTGCTCCAATACCTGACAGATGCATGTTACTAGCAGCACCATCCAAATCCACAACCACTTCCATCTAGAAGGACAGGGGTAGCAGATACATGGGAACACCACCACTTGCAAGATCCCCTCCAAAGTCACTCACCATCCTGATTTGGATATATATATCCTTCACTGTCGCTGGGTCAAAATTCTGGAATGGCCTTTCTAGCAGCAATGTGGGTGTACCTACGTCAAAAGGAACTGCAATGGTTCAAGAAGGCTCTGCATCACCTTCAAAGCAACTATGGATGGGCAATAAATGCTGGATCAGCCTGTGATGCCCATACCCCAATAGTGAATACAAACAAGCATTAATGCAATAAAGCAGTATGAGTAGAAAGGAGCAAAACAAGGAAGAAAGAGAACAGCAGTGAGGCATGTGGGGCAGATAAGAAATCCAGGACAAAATCTTCCCACCCTTCAACAATATGGGTGCTGGCAAGTCGGTTGGGAAAATAAGGTGATATCTGCAGAAATTAGATCCTCAATATCAATGCAGGTGTAATTCTGCAACCACGTCAAGATGTGAATCTCACTAGCGAGCAGCAAGAGACCTATTTGCATCACTCTGAATGCATTACTATTCCGTCTCTACCTAATCTCACCTAACAAATTAGACTGCAACATTTCCCAACTCCCATCCCATGTACCGGATTAGCCTCAAATATCCCCAGGTTCCTACCCAACCCATCCATCCTGTTAACCTTACCACCCCAGGGCTGGTTATATGAGGTGGACATGCCTGGAGTACTCAGGCACTGTCACCACCTTGAAGCCATGTTGCTCCAAAACATGGATGACTCCATCCCTTACATTATCTTAATTCTAGCCATGATTTACTGTATGCCCCTTCTTTACAAATACAGTTGCCCTCCACATTGCTATGTACCCTCCACACCCCACCCCCACAAAACCTACAGCTTCCAATCCCATTTTCTATACACCTTTCTCTACATTCCTGTACACTTGTATTTGGGTACGTGTGACAATATAATCTAATCTAATAGGTTCTTAAGACTCCGTCCTGTGGCAGTTCCACCTCCTCTTCCCACTTTCCCCTTTCTCTCTGCAATGAGACGATAGACTGACTGTGGCCCATCCCTCACCTGCAGCTTTCTGGAGCTGAACAGAAAAATCTGCTTTGAGAAAATGTCGATGTCTATTATAAAGGATGTAATAACAGAATAGTTTGAAATATATAATATGACCAAATAGAGTCAGCATGGTTTCATGAAGGGGAAATCATACCTGACAAAGGTGATGGCCTAATGGTCTTAACATTGGACTGTTACTCCAGAGAGACCCAGGTAATGTTCTGGGGTACAAATCCTGTCATGGCATATGGTGGAATTTGAATTCAATAAAACTCTGGAATTAAAAGGCAAACGATGACCATGAAGCCTTTGCCAATTGGTTGGGTAAACCCACTGGTTCACTAATGTCCTTTAGGGAAGAAAACTGCCAACTTTACCTGGTTTGGCCGACATGTGACTCCAGAACCAGAGCAATGTGGTTGACAGCCTTCCCGGCAATTAGGGACAGGCAATAAATTCTGGCCCATGAATTAATTTTTAAAAAGGCAGGATAGCTAAAGGGGAGGCAGTAGATGTAATATATTTGGAGTTACAGGGGCACTTGATAAGGTACCATGCATTAAGCTACTTACTAAGATAAGATCCCATGGCGTTAAGGGTATATTAACAAGAGTAGAGGAGAGAGTTGGGGTAAGGGGAGCATTTTTGGAATGGTAACCTATAACTAGTGGAGTGCCACAGTGTGGCATCCTCAGATATTTTCAGTATATATTATTGACTTGGATGAGGAAAGTGAATGTACCGTAGCCAAGTCTGTGTATGACACAAAAATAAGTGGAAAGGCATATGGTGAGGATAACACAAAGAGTCTGCAGTAGGACTTAGGTGAGTAACAGGTCATACCTTTAACAATGAGATGAGGAATTTCTTCTGTCAGACGGCAGGGAATTTGTGGAATTCTTTATCTCAGAGGGTTACAGAAGCAGGGTGATTAATTATAGTCAGTGCTGAGATAGACAGATTTTTAATCAGAAAGGCGGTCAAGAGCTATGGAGAAAAGACATGAAAATGGAGTTGAGATTATCAAATCAGTCACAATCCCATTGCACAGCACAGAGGACTAGAATGGTCCAAATGGCCTACTTTTGCTCCTATGACTGATTGTTTTATTGTCAAATAACAGTGTATTTAACTTAATGTCAGAATTTCAGCTATTGAGAAGAACAAAAGTAATGAACTCTGCACAGTGGAAATACAAGTATTATAGCAATCTATTTCCAGGAATATGGGTTTTGTGAGCCATTCCAAACATATTATGATGTAGAACAGGACAGCAACATCTGGAAACATCTGAAAATATCAAACTCTTGAATCACATCACATACCACCTGAGGCAATAACTGTGCCACAAGAATGTTAGATCTCCAGGCACGATGAATGAGAATTTGGTTTCAATGCCTGTAGAACTTAAGCATATCGGGAGAGCACATGAAAACATGAATTGACGGTCAAATGTTCAAACTACTGTATCATTTGCATTGTACATTAGAAAGCCCTCAGATTTAAACCTACACAAAAAAAAAACTTGCCAGAAGTCAGTGTACATGCTCCAGTCCCTATTTACTGCTCCAAAGCATCATACAAACACCTCAGTAGAAACCAACAGCTCTTGCAAACTCAACAAAAGTATTTCCAAATGTAAAGCTTCCACAACACCCAGGCAATAAACCACACACTACAGCCAGTCTAGTATCTACCGTTAATCCTGTGACATACCTAAATATGTGTGCAAATGAAATGCAACCACTGGAAGAAATCATATTTCTTTAGTAAGTTTTTTGATGAAATAATGGAGCAAATTGCTAAGCGTAGTGTATAGACAACTTTTAATCAAACTGTTTAGCAATGTTATTACACATCTCTGGAACAGGTAGGACTTGGAATCCAAGGCACCTGGTTCAGAATCAGGGGCACTACATTCTGCTTCAAAATCTTAAAGATTGATTGTGTTTATATGTACCTTCAAAAGATATTTGACTAAGTAGTGCCTAACATTCCTGTTAGAAACATTAAACCATTGATACAGCATTGCCTAAAATGTAGAAAGCAAAGAATAGCAGTAAGTGGTAGTTTCTCTGACCGAAGGGAGCACACATTGTTATTTCCCAGAGATCAGTATTCAGGCCAATTCTCTTTTAGTTGTTAACTAGTTGGTCCATTAGTCCATTGGACCAAAGTTGTGCTGTTTATTTTTACATTGAATGAGAGTTATTAGCACTGCTGATCAGACATGTGTCAGGGATCGCTTACTGGGATCATCATTTACTGGGATCAGTATCCAGTGATGTTTCACTGAAAGCTTCTCTAAGAATGGTCATAGTGAAATACAAACCAGTTTAAAAATGCCAAATGATCTCCAAACCTGTAATGGGAAGGTTAGGGTGTTCAGCAGCAGAAGCAGTGCTGCACAGTCCTGGGTTGTTGTTACAAAGTTCTTCCACCTTCTTAATTTTTCTCTATTGTCATCCGGAAGAAGACTTTAAGCATGCTTCACTTCTTCAAATGTTGATTGAAACAAGTCCTCAATTGGAGAAGCAAATGATGCGTTCCTTTCCCAGCTTTCTGCACTTCAATCATTTCAAAATTGCTCAATTTCTTTCCTCCCGTAAACCATTCCTGCACTCAGCACTGTTGCAAATGCTGTTTAGTAATAGCTACTGCAGTGCTAAGAAATTAATGCAAAGGAAATTCCTTTTAATCAGGGGATTATGGTAGTTCGACTTTCATTGGTCTAATCAATGTAGAAACTCGTGGCAATCAGTTTGGTGTTTCACCACCATCGAAAGCCTCAGTAAAGCCCTTACTCCTGTGCTCAATGGTTGTTTATTCCTTTATTCAGAGAATTATGTATTAGCCTAATGAACTCAAGAGGTCATGATGATAATTTTGGTGTATTACACTCTACATCACATAGCTCCAGTTGGATTATGTCTATCTCTGTCTCAGACAGACACACACAAATAAAAGATGGTATACAGGATATAATTTCATGTTTACAGTTGTTACAAAACTTGGAAATATTGCAAAGAGTAGGGAGGAAATTAAATAGCCTGCAAGACAAGACAAATTGAAAAATTAGGCAGAGAAATGAAAGATGAAGCTTAATGTACATAATTATGAAGTTGAAACAATTTGGAAGAAAGAATAAGGAAAACAATATAAATGAAATGATACAATTTTAAAGGGATACAAAACTATAGACATCTGGGGATATTTGCAGAAATCTTTGAAGGGGGCACTACAAGTGAAGACTGTTAAAAAGGCTTGTGGTATTTTTGGCTTTTTAATAATTGAATAGAACAGAAGAATAAGGAGGTTATGCTGGACCTTTTAAACCTAGTTCAGCTTGAAGTGAAGTATTGTATTTAAATCTGAGTACCACACCTGAGGAAGATGTCAAGGCTTTGGAGGTGACATACAAGAGATTTATTAGAATGAGACCAGGGCTGAATAAATTAACTCATATGAAAAAAGGCCTTAACGCTGAAGTTGTTTTCCTTAGACCAAGAAGCATAGGAACATTAGAACAGAAGTAACATATCCACCTCCCCCAACTCCCCACTGTGTCAAGCCAGTTCTGCCATTCAACTGGATCATAGTGGAAATGTAACATTTACTCCATATATCTATCTTTGTCATAGATCTGTTGATATCTTTTAGCTGATAAGGATCTATTAATCTCAGTGTGAAATTCTGCAGATAGAGGAGAAGGAGGTACTGAGTTCCTGTATTCTCCTCACCTTCCATCTGTAAACAGACGGACTTACTTTTGAAAAGACTGCAGTAAGTTTACCAAACCCTGGATGGCAACACGCACCATAGAGTTAAACCAGGAGTATTGTGTATTTACACATTCAAACCTGGAGTGGTCTTCACACGTCAAGCACACAAGAAAAGCACAGGAAAGGAAAGAGTTTTAATTATATGATTATTTAAACCAAAAGTGCAGTTCATAATTCATGTGCATATTAAAGTCTTGTGTGAGAGGTTACCTGAGGTCAGGATAAAAGTTCAGGTGCATCCACATGCCTGAAGACAGGAGTTGCAGAATTCTTTCAAATTGGGAGATGACACAGCAATCTGGTGTCTGTATACTGGGAAACAGTCTGCTTGCCAGGAAATCAGGAAATATTTCTAGAAACGGAAGCCTGATGCCATGCCTTCTGTTGTTGGTGTTATACAGACTGCCCTGGATATTAAACAAACACTGATCCAAAAGTTCAGTAAGGTCTAACCAAAACTCTTCAAAATGCAGTGGAGTTTCATCATGAGGCTGCCATGAGCCATTTTGATTAACAAGGGAGTTTTTATCCCTCTGATCAAATTGAACATCTTTGGGGTGAATTGTTGCTTTTCACCCTTTGCAGGCATAAGAAGTTTTGGTATATCACTTCTGTTATCAATTCTAGCTTACAGTCAGAGGATTGATCCTCCCTTTACATTGTCCACACAAGTAATAGGTGAGAAATTCCCAAAGTGATCTGCCTTGCTTTGGCCTTCTACAATCCATGATTAGAACTTTTGCTCAACTTGCAAGTCAGGTGGTGCGTAGCCATCTTAAAAGTCCTGCAAAGTTCATTTTCAAAACAAGAAGCAAAGTACAGCTTTTGAACAATATATAATGTATTTTATGATAAAATCAGCAATGGATTTATCATTTATTGTTTGTGAAAGAGGGTTCTAAACTTCAACCAGCTTTCTGCATTTGCTAATTTCACATATGTATCAGCAAACTCTTATTTTTTGGCTGTGCCCCTTTGGCCTATACTCTTCAACCAGTGTAAATATTTTTGTCCAATCTATCCTATCTGTTCCATCTTGTAAACTTCTATCATATCTCCTCTTACTTTCTAAATTCAGGCACAATAACCCTTCTTTATGTAATCGCTCCGTTTAATTTTACCTTTAGGGTCGACCCAGTGAATCTACAAAACCCTACTTCCAAAACCAATACATCCTTCCAAGTTTGCAGAGCCCAGGACTACTCTCGATGTGATGTGACCAGGGTTTTGTATAGCTAAAATGTGACTTCTAAGCTGTTGAATTCTATTCCTCTATTTATGAAAGCCAGCATTTAATTAGCATTCTTGATTATTTTCTGGAAATATTCTTAATATTTTAATTACCTGGATCTCCTCGTCCCTCTGTGTCTCCACTGTTTCCAACTTTTCACATCTACCTAACTTTGTTTCACTGTAAATTTGGATATGGAACTTTATATCTTATAATTTAAGTGATTAAAGAATGCAATGAATAGTTGAGGCCTGCACAGATCCTTTCAAACTACCACTTGTCACATCTGGCAAATGTCAGTAATTGCACATTATTCCACTCTCCGCTTCTATCTGCTCAACCAATTCCTAACAAAATTAATATATTTTTCTTCAATTCCCTTTATTTCAATTTTAGCTATTGTCTCAAATTAGGGACTTCACGAAATGTTGTCTGGTAGTCCCAAAATCAACATCCACCTCATTATCCAGTTCTTCGGTCACCTTTTCCATTCCTTCACTGTCAGTGGGTCATAAACCTGGAACTCCCTTCTTAATAGCACCATTGGTGTACCGACACCTGATTTCAAGGGGCCTCATCATCATCACCTTTTCAAGGGAAACCAAGAAGAGACTATTACTACCGGCCTTGCCAGTGATGACTACATTCATCAAAGAATAAGAAGAAAATTCAATCAGATTTGTCAGGAATGACCATAGTTTTGCAAGACCAGCAAGGCTAGGAAGAGAGTTGACAGAGGAATTCAAAATTGTAAATGGTTTACAGTACAGTGGCATGGAATCAGCACAAGAGATTATTAATTTAAAACAATTAATAAAAAAACACCCGAGGAAGCAAAAAAACATTGTTCCAGGTATACCAGAGAGAGAGTAGTTTTGTTCTGGAATTCAGTCTTGAACGAGTAAAGGAAGCTGCGTCAATAATAATATCCTAAACAAAATTGGATAACACTTAAAAGAGAAAAATACATGCCTGTGAGGAAAAAAATAGGGTAACGTAATTGTTTAGATAACTCTCTCAAATCACTGATAGGTTGAATAGCATCTGTCTGTACCATACCAAAATTCTATAACCATGTGTAATGCTCTTATTTCAAAGGAATGGAGATGGGTAGATGCATGACTGATGTGAGACATATATACAAGATGCAGCCTTGACTTGATATCTCTGAACAACTCCCATTAACTGAATGATGAATTCTTCAATCACTTTGAGTGTTCAACAGTAAAAAAGGAAAAGAAAGATTGTTCTGGTTTGGTGTCATCCCACATGTGACATTAAGCCAAGTCTTGATTTGCATAACCAAGAGCAAATATTGCATATAAAGTCAGTGTTGGAGTGTTCAATGGAGGCAGTGGCTTCTACATCCCCTGCTCAGGGTCTACTGTAGTTCTTTCCTCTTTATCTTAATACAATACAGTCTTTTCTGTAGGTGAGATGTGGTACATACTACAAATTGTTTGCCCAGTGATTTACTGCTGCCCTTTCCGACACTCACGGGATGCTCAGAAACACAGTATTGCCTGAGAGCCCTTTTTACACTGCTCTTGAGACAGTTTAATTTTCTCGAATAGTGTGGACTCCACAGTTGGATTTTTTGTGTTTTCGATAATTTATCGGGACTAAATGGCACATTGGCTGCTTTAGAAGAATGAAAATGATTACTATTGCAGATGACTTATGATTTACTAATACTTCTACTGTAGCTAACAGTATCCCAGAGGGAAGTTATGAAGCCCCATGATTCGGAGTTTGAAAACACATTCACAAACATTACTTTGTCCAATCCTCTTCGTTTTACAGAATTCGCCCCCTAGGTGATTTCATTTACAAGATTAATAACTCGGTGGTATCTATAGCGGAAACCCGCCTTCAGTTTGCAAATGAGTTCCCAGAAATAAAATGACACTTTCCCTCGAGAAGGTGAGACGGCTGGGGAGTACAGATATCTAACCTGTATTTTTAAAACAAAAACAATTGGATAGAGACTGAAGTCACCTTGGTCTCGCTTTCCAATCAGGAGAATGGCTAGTTTCCTCTTTAAAAGCTTAAGCAGCTATTAAGATGGACAAATCGCGAGTTAAACAGTTGGAAATGTAAATAGCAATTTCAACAGTTGATTGCTCTTCATTGAAAACGCGGTTTGTAGGTCCGGGGTGGGGGGAGGAAGAGGAATGAAACAAGAGGGATAAAACGCTTTCTGCCTTGCTGTATTGTACCGCCACTGGTTTAGAGGCCTTTCCCAACACGATAGGACTGATGAATGAAGCCTGATATGGCTGAGCCCTCCTGTGGCTTCCCATTTAATAAATCCGCACATTCCCCCCCCCCCCCCCAGAAGTGAGCCGACGTTTCTGTGATTTTCACGCCTTTCTCCCCGGGACAACTCTTCAATCGCGCCATTCTTCCTTTGTGTGGAGGTAATGAAGTGCTCTCTCTGAAAGCGCCGGTCTCGATGGCACCCATTGGGGTGGTGATACCAAAGTCTGATACAAAGCGCTCACTCAATACATATGTATTTATATAATGCGTGTAGTTAGATGGATGATAAAACGGTGTTATAAAGAGTGTGTGGTTTATATTGTGGATTTTTGTTTTGGTTTTGGCAGCGGGGCTATGGGAATGCAATGCACCATATATTTGAAGTTTGCCACTTTTATTTCCACGTCTTGTCGAATCCTGAATAATTCACTCAACAGATGTCTTTAGTGCAAAAGTTGCTCACTGCTGTGATTCAATCTTTGCAATCGGCTTAAGGTGGCGTGTCTCCACATCCCCTTTATTCTATTATGAGGAGGAAGGCTACATTTAACGTGTATTATCGCCGTAGAAAAAAAAGAATATGATCTTTTTGCTTTTCATTGTAAAAACCACTTTGTGACTTGAGTGGTGTATCAGGGCAACAGCTTGAGTGAAGTTGGCCAGGAGGAAAGTGCCCTGACATGCCCAGCGAAGCGACACGAATGCGGGGTGGCTTCATTGTGATGGAACCCCATCCGCTTGAGTTCCAGCAGATTAAAACGTCTCTCTTCTCCAGCCTCGTCCCACCTTTCTGAAAACGTCCGTGTGTTACTGGCAGCTTTGATCGACCGTGCGTGCATTCCCAGCCCCACCTGTAGCCGACCTGCACCGTCCAGCCGCCGCCGGCAGGAGGCGCACGGCTTTAAGAGTGGCGGGAGTGGGAGGCGCGCTGCCGGCGTGGGAAAAGCAACATTGGGAATGGTTTGGTTCATTCATTCATTCAGCACGCATTCTTCAGCGGGTTTACACACACACACACATTCTGTCCGCATTGTGTACACGTCGCGCAATTAAAATTAATACCTTATTACTGGTACGCCGGTTGCTATGTACATGTAACCCTTGTTTAATAAAGTCGGGACAGCGGCTTCTGGACGGACTTGAAGCTTTTTAAAAGGCGTTCCTACACAGGGCGAGGACGGAACAAAATCACGTCCACATAAATGGCTGCATTTCCCCAACGTGTACAAATGCCGGTGATTTCTGTTATTTTTTTTTGCTGGGTGTTTCGATTTAAAAACTTCATTCTTGCCTATCACTCTCCTGAAAGCATGCGGATGTGTGCAAATGGAGAGCAAATTACATTTGGTTGAATGGTTGGAAGGGCGGCGCGGAAGCACGGCCAGGGTTTGTGTGTATGGATGCAATTACAGCACCAGAAGATTCCCCCCCCCCCCCCATTCCCCCCGTCCCCGTCAGCGCTCGACACGCTCCGAGGGAAACCTGCCAGACTTGTGAAAATAAACTGAAACGGCGGCTCCCTCTGATCTCCGTAAGGGCTTGCAGTGAAACAAATACCCTGGTGCAATTTTCCATTTCAGTAAAATAAACAGGCTGCAGTTCCACCTGCATGTGGAAACCGCTCCAGCTAAATGGATAATGAGGCTTTAATGACAGGGAAGAGGACAATATACATATTTGCGATTTCACTTTCCAATCACCCTTGTTAATTGGCTAGGAAGCTCTTCCTTCTTGCTCGAGACGTTGACTCTCCCGCTCCTCGGATGCTTACCGACCGGCTGTGCTTTTCCAGCACCACACTCCAACTCAGCTCATGGGGAGCTCCTCGTGTATTTAGATGGCTGCTTATAAATCAGTATCCGGGCCAACTGAGCTTGTCCTTTTGCCCTGCGTTCCCCTTACACGACCCATTGTCATATTAAAATCACTGGGTAAGATGCCACAAGAATAATAGCGGTACTCGCTCGGTTAGACACCTACCGTGCGCCTTCTAAGCCGATACATTCTGGGTCTACTAGCTCAACAATGAGATTGGGGGGGGGGGGGGGGATACAATTTCTTTTGGTTAAACATTAGCCTTACCTAGACCATCCCCAACAAAAAGCGGTGTCCTCGCCATCAATTCAACCCGCCTCTCGCCGATATCACGTTAAACCAAATCGCTTTTGTGACCTCAATATTATTCAACCCCAAACTGGGCTTCCACTCTCCATCAAGAAAATACTTTCACCCTGCCTCAAACACTCAGCAATGCCTGTATCAACGGTAAACTAAACAACCACAAGTCATCTATCTCTTGGTCTCCCAGTTCCCATAATTTAAACGTCAACCTATACAGACTGTTTTATTCATACTCCAGGCTCAGCTTCCTCGTTTTCCCTCACCATCGGGAGTGATGCTAAGGCCATCTCGACCATACGCTCCTCATCACTAGCACCACGCCAACATTAACACCTTCTTTCTGAACAACTCCTTTGGGCAAACGTTAATGGGGTACCTACTAATGTTCTGGCTCTCCCCGTGGCTCTGTTTCTTCATAAGAAACAGACAGACCCCGAAAACCTCGATCCAACTCGTTTTCAAGTTCACTTTGTAGTCAACAGTTACGATTGAACACCTGGAACTTAAAATGAGACAGGAATCAGAACACTTCACTCGTTGAGACTAACCTGCTCGCTTATACCTCAATGGACCTTAGACTAACAGCAGATCCCTTTGGAACTTTAACAGGTCGGAGAAGAGCGCTTATTAATGTTTGCTTTGTTGACAACTGAGCTGGAACAAAAAAAAAGTCCTGGGTAAGAAGTTAATTTGAGCTGAAATTTTTAATTCGTGACGATTGTAACTTTCACTAGTTTCTGAAAGATGAGGGAAGCCATGCTCTTGTTTCGTCACCGAATTTGGAAAGCACAATAAAGTTATGTTCATAAGCTAACAGCCAAGCGTCCCAGTTGGGGTGAACCTACAATCAATGGTTAATGATGTCCGCAGAGAGCACAAAATTAATGACTTTAACTCATCGCTAAGATATTTGATCTAATATTTTATCACAGGGGGAAAACAGTCGCTTTCATGTCCTGACTTTTTTTTCCCCAAGATCCACCCCTCCCCCGACAAAAAAAAAACAGCAAATAAATCGGTAACTTTGACAACTTATTTGTATCTCTTACCAGTATCGATCTGCGTTCGAAAGTTTTCATTCATCCAAATTATTGGAGATTTGACAGGAAGCTAGCAGAAAGATGGAATAGTGACTAAGATGGTAAAAAGGGCTTAGCTTACCCCTTGCATTTACAAATACCACTTATTGCACCTACAGGGCCGTTTATGAGAATGTTGGAACCTCATGTTATAATATTTGTTTCGAATTTAACCATATCCCTTTGTTCTGACCTCTAGGATAAAATCGCCCTTTGGTTGTCAGGGAGATCGGAGTTGGACACTGGCGCCTGCCGACTCGAATTGGCTCAGCGTTGGGAATTCCTCACGGACGGATTGTGAAATCCCAGCAGTCGTCAGGCTAACGTGGAGGAATCACAGGAGGGAGAGATACTAGGAAGAGAGGAAGGTGATAGGAAGGTGGTGGATACCAGGAGGGAGAGAGGTGCCAGGCAAATGGTGAAGTCGGCAGCCTGGATCTGTTAGCAGTAGGGAGCTATGAGGAAATAGCTGGAGATGGATACTCAATCACCGGCTGCCCAAACCCCATCCACCTCCCTCCCTGCGCGCCCCCGCGCTTTCCCCTTCCCAGCCCCTGAACGCGCGCTCCTTCGAGCCACCACCTCCCCGGACGCGCGCACGGGGCGTTTGGAGGGGCTCGCGCACGTCCAGAGTGGGAGCCTTCCTCCTCCCCCCACATTCCAGACCCCGAGCTCGCAGGCGCGCGCCTGCCAGCAGTCGCGACGTGACCGTGCGAGCGCGCCCCCGCGGCACTCCCCCCCCCCCCCCCAACCGACGCTCCCGCATGAAAATGAGGCTGTCAGCTGGTCAATGTCTCAGTCCAAACGCGTCTTATCAAAGAAACACTCAGCATCGAATCATATCATTATGGGCACTGTTTGTTTTTCATGGCACTTTTGTTTGTTTTTCATCCTGTTAAATACTTGTCGTTCCTTGGGATCTGGGGCGCTCGTCGGTAAGAGTTCCGAAATATCTACCTTCTGACTGTGTGTGTGTGTGTGTGTGCAACCGTTTCCTTTCTGAAAATTCTGCAAAAGGGAAATTTCACTCTGTTTAATTTCAGCGAGGAGGGTGTGAGTGCTTGTCAGTGGGGGAAATGTGAGGAGCTGCCAGTGAATGCAGGTTTGCGGTCTCCCTTTTTGTATCGTGGGTTTTTGATGGAGTTTAACAGTTAGATCTAGTCAATATGTTCAAATCTGTAGCTAACTATAAACCCCCCTTCCTTTCTCTTTGGCGAGAAAATGTTTGTAATGTCCAGAGGTACTAACGTGCGTTAATTTTTACTTTTATTTCTGGTCAAGGGACAAAATAAAATACCTGAGTGAGGCACGGAACAAAGGAGCTGTGGCCGGTTCGCATTTTAATGCTAATCTGCGACTCCTTTTCAAGTTTTTTTTTGTAACAGTTTCTGCGTCATCGGGATTAATAAAACATTATTTTTGTGGTAAACGCGCTCTGCATGTTTTGGAAACCAACTGTGGAGATTTCCTTTTGAAAGTTTGTGTGCGGTCGCTGAGAATTGTTGAATTTCTCTGCGCGGTTTGGTTAATGAGAAACCTCGGACACACGATCGGCTTGACTTTTTTTTTAAAAAAGTGTTATATCTTTAGAATCTGACAGACCTGAAAGACACGCGAATGAGTACTAAGGCATTCTACTTGACAAGGTATACCGTGTAAGAGCCTTTGCAAAAGTTGCATTAATTAAACTGAGGGGGTTAATCTTCACACAATTCTATGTTGTAATCATTAGAGGAATAATTCCCTGAAGAAACGGAGAAGATTTCTTGCTTATTGCTTAACACATCGCGGAGTGACTCCCTCAAGCCGAAATGAAAAAAAAACCCTTTTAGACTCATTTAAAGTAATTCTGAAGGCGATGGCAGTGTCAAGGATCCCAGCTGTCAAGTTCCTTATGAAAATAGCACTTGATAATGAGTCAAAATATGACACGGCAGTTTTTCTTTTCCGCTTGGCTGCATCCATCTTCTGCTGGAGTGCACTCTCATTTAGCTGAGACCAGGGTTTAGACTTGACTGAGTCGGCAAATTCAATTGATTTTCTTTTTTATTATTTTTTTCCAAACAAAGAGAGTGGTTGTTTCCGTAAGGGCTTTGAATAATTGTCTCTGAATAAATGAGGTCGCACCCATTCAAGACTCGCGTAGCATTTTAACGCTCATTAAGTTGCTATTATTGTCATGTAATGGACCATTGTATTCTACTAAATGTAGTATCAATGAACCCTACAGACAGATCGAGGCTATTTTGCTTTTAAAACGTCCATCGCGGCAGAATTATTGAGTTATAGTACAAAACGCGCGTAGTTTGGTACAATTTTCTGTGTTGTATCCTCGTATTTACTTTGGCCGTCAGACTCGGGGAGGAACTGTCTGACTGTGTCCCAGACACAGATGGATCATTATACCGTGAATAAATCGAAGACTAGTCAAGTGCCAGTAAATAGAGCCGCCGTATAGTCCAGCGGCACTAGCATTAGCTACATCAAGGCGCATGCGACAGCTCTCCGTCAACTTCCAATACAAACCAAATTCGAAAAAATCTCGACCGATTTTGGTATTCTTTTCAAGACCGACTCCCAAATCTGGAGTCATTCTTTTTTTTTAACGGAAATACTTAGCAAGTTAGTTTCACCGTGCGCTGTAGTTTGATGTAAAAATCAATGCTCTCAAAAGTTTGAGATTTTCTAATTCCAAATAGCTGCCCCGGGGTTTGTTTTAGTACGCACACCGTCTCAGGCGGGAGTAACCCCACCTGTCATACCCACCCAGGCCTTCTCCAGACACCAAACGCTCGGCAGCAAGGGCTTGGAAATGCCCGAACCGACTCTGTGGGATTGCTGTAACAAGGTCAGAAGTGGGACTGAGCGAACTTTGACGTTGTGAGGCCGTGGGTCTAATGATGAAAACAGAAAAATATTCGCTGGTTTGTTATCGCCGTCTCTGGCGACGATCAAACGGATTCGAGCAGAAATAATGTCACCATTTAACGCGACGTTGCCTCTCGATTAGCTCCTCACTTCCTCCCAAAGTTCAAGGTGCGGTAGATTTGGTCAGAAAGAGGCGACCTTCGCAAGAACAGGGGTGAATTATTTCTCTCTCTCTCAATGACATGAAGCCCCCTCCGGGGCTGGAGGGGGGGGTTGCCCGCTGGGTGCTGCCGCTGCAATGTTCCCCCGCGGTTAACAGTGACATCGCGCTGTCACAGCCGTCACTCACAATGCATACATATGTTGCGCCCATCCGTTCGCAATATTGGCCCCATGGGATACTCCAACCTCGACAAGGAAGCATTACAGACCACGTTCCCCCCAGCCCAGCAGACTGGGATTGCTAACTGGAGTTTGGACAAACCAGAATCTGTACACACGACTGTCTACTTCTGAAGGAGAGGCAGCAGAATGTGCGAATCGTCAGCAGCTATTTTTTTGTTATTGAAAATAAAATGCATTTACATTTAAAGTGCAGGATCGTTAGCTTTTAAAAGTTCCGTTTTGATTCAGCCCCGGTGTGTTTTAAAAAAAACATTCGACATACGCAGTTTGTTTCCAAGCTGCTATTGATTGGGAGTGTACTTCTGGGCGGATTTCTCTGGCAAATTGCGTCAGGTATATCCAAATATGTTGGAGCCCAATTCTCGTGAATGCGATGCCACAAAGTGAAGAGGTTTTGGTGAAGCGGTGCACATCTCTGAACGAAAATCTAAATTAGCCCAGTGTTGGAATTTGGGTATTTGTTTATATCTTAACGATGTTTGGTGAAGGTTTTATTTCAAGTAACTTAAAATGTCAGCTTTGACTTCCTATAGTTCCGAGCACTTGGTTAACTGAGCCCAAGCCATTTGTTCACCTTTGCCAGCTTACGCCGGAGCTAGGGCGCCTCTAAGCCTTCCTGGATGATAAGGGCTGTTCCATCTGATCATTTCTTGCTGTGTATCAGCCAAACTCATCAACTAAAGGCTGTCACTGTTAGTCCGGGAAAGTGTCCATTCTACTCCCGAGGAACCGAGTAAGGTATCTGACAGGTATCCATGATTTGGAGATGCTGGTGTTGGACTGGGGGGTACAAAGTTAAAAATCACACAACACCAGGTTATAGTGCAACAGGTTTAATTGGAAGCACTAGCTTTCGGAGCGCTGCTCCTTTATCAGGTCGTTTCCATGCCGTTTTATACAATCGCAGCCCCAGTGTTAGTCACTATTATCGGGTATGGCGCCGCCAAGCCAAAGACACATTCTGTCTCTAGCACAATTGAATGAAACACTCCTGCATATGAATATCATGATGGTGGGTTTATAAGCCACGCATCTCAAAGAGTGGCAGACCTTATCAAACAGTATCTTTTTGGCTGCTTACAACAAACAAGATACTGACTACCAAACCCGCTTGATCTTTCAAATACAGTAGACACAATGCTACAATTGGACTTGATTTGCTGGATAATCCGGGGTAGTAAAGAATCACATTGATAACAATTGGAATTGTCAGAAGAATTAGCAATATGGCAACTTGCATGTACTGAAACTATATATAGAGTCATAGAGTCATAAGAGATGTACAGCATGGAAACAGACCCTTCGGTCCAACCCATCCATGCTGACCAGATATCCCAACCCAATCTAGTCCCACCTGCCAGCACCCGGCCCATATCCCTCCAAACCCTTCCTATCCATATACCCATCCAAATGCCTCTTAAATGTTGCAATTGTACCAGCCTCCACCACAATCTCTGGCAGCTCATTCCATACATGTACCATCCTCTGCGAGAAAAAGTTGCACCTTAAGTCTCTTTTATATCTTTCCCCTCTCACCCTAAGCCTATGCCCTCTAGTTCTGGACTCCCCGACCCCAGGGAAAAGGCTTTGTCTATTTATCCTATCCATGCCTTTCATAATTTTGTAAACCTCTATAAGGTCACCCCTGAGCCTCCGACGCTCCAGGGAAAATAACCTCTCCCTATAGCTCAAATCCTCCAACCCTGGCAACATCCTTGTAAATCTTTTCTGAACCCTTTCAAGTTTCACAACATCTTTCCGATAGGAAGGAGACCAGAATTGCGCACAATATTCCAACAGTGGCCTAACTAATGTCCTGTACAGCTGCAACATGACCTCCCAACTCATATACTCAATACTCTGACCAATATATATAATAAAAACACACACACACACACACATCCAATTTATAGTTAGAAATACCATGTACACGTGCTGTGCCTGTTTCAACTCCAGAAAATGTGTGACAGCCTTTCAGGGCAATGCTTTGACCAATTGGAGTCAACCTGTTTGGTTTAAAATTTAAACAAAACCTGACAGTTAACTTTCAGTCATCATTAACCCAAGCATTTTTCATGGCAGCATTTCAATAATTCAAGTGTACTTGGAAATCATACAGCATCCTCCCCTCATAATATAGCATAAATGTTGGTTTTCTCTTTAAATTAGTATTCTTCCAAGTTGTGCTGAGTACGAGATGAAAAATTTCGACAATAGTTATCGAAATGTGTTTAGCATGGATTGTGTTACTTTTCACATTGAAAAATACAAATGTTATTTTTTGTTTTAAGAGGAAGAAAATTAAATCAGTATGGAAGTTTGAATGAATAGTCGGATATGCTGATACAGACGACAAATTGGGGGAAGGGTTGTGTGGAAAGTAAGTACTGGTGTAGATCAGATGGATCAAATGGCTCACTGCAAAGTCACCAAGAAATAACATAGGGCTAAATTTCTGCATGCTGACTGTGCAAGATGCTTCAAGATCCACTCCCAACCCCAGATTGAAAATAATTTTGCGTGCTTGTAAAGAAAAAAGGTCAAGCCAGTGATGCAGAGAATATCGTGGTTATTGGTTACTAAGCAACCAATATGGACCACTGCAATTGATCTTATCAACTTTTTAAAAAAAAATGTCATGTACACCAAAAATGTGACTTGTTCTTTTAATACCTAATGCTGCCATTGTGTCTCTGTAATTTGATTAAAATCTCGATGACGTATCTTTCTGATCTGGTTCTAGATGTGGATGAATGTGCAGTAGGAACAGATGACTGTCACATCGATGCAATCTGTCAAAATACGCCTAAATCCTACAAATGCATTTGCAAACCAGGCTATAAAGGAGATGGGAAGCAATGTGAAGGTAAATTGACTTCATCATATGAACATCTTTCTATTCAAAATATCAAATAAATCCCTCTAACCTCTGGGATTGCAAATTATTTAAATTCATTGGATATATTGTAAATCTTGCTCTCCATTTCTTGTCTGCAATCATTACTTTTGAATGAACTTAACGTTTTGGCTAAAATTTTCACTTTTCTAAACACATTTTACAACCTATTCCTTAGTCTGCTGGATGAAAAATGAAGCAATTGGCTTTGGTATCCACTGTGAAATTTTAGAGTCTATCTCGGAATAGAAATGTTCTTTTTGAGGATTCTGAAGCAGCCCCTTCCGAACATGCACAAACATGATGTTCTTGATCCAGGTGAGGCTGTCTGGGGGAGAAAGAGAGGAAATGAAATATTTACCTGATGATCCAGAATAATGACTCAACTATCTCAATTCCTGAGATTCTTAGCCTTCTAGTCTAAGCATAATGCTGACAATGATCAGCAACTCAATTTCCCATCGACTGTCATGTTTCCAAAATTGTTTTCTGATGTACACATTAAAAAATAACTTTTTCTGATGTGATTTTCCTTGGAGATTAAAAGTTTGATGTGAAATTCCCCTCTCTCTTGATCTCATTGCATGTTCAAACTTATTTTAGGAACTTTATGTTTTTCTCAGTGCAGTGCTTCATAAATTATTTGCTTGCAATTGATATACAGAAGAGAGTTCCAATATTTTTATAATGGAAAAGAATGATGAATTGCATGAGAACTGGGGACATGAAAAAATGCCAAGCTGTTATGTTTTTAAAGTTGCCGAGACCAATTGATTGAGAGTTTTGAAGGAGGAGAGTGAAAGTGGTATCCCTCAGGAGTGTGGAACATTTTGCAATGCTACATATAGAAAGTCCCTTACCGATGATAGGTGTACAGACCTGCTTTCTCCACATTGTGTTTCTTCCCTCAGCAAATTTTTTTTTACTTCCAATTTTGCCAGTTTCATTGCTCTTGTTGTTTAAAGGAGTTTTAAAAATTTTAATCAGATCTGGCTGTGATTGGGTAGATAGGAATAGATTCAGCAAAATTAGATCCACCAGAAGTGCTGGCCAGCAGATGAGAGGTATTGGGGAAAATGATATGGTTGACCATCTCTAAAGCTGCAGAAGGAAAAGAGGTATAAAGCATCATAGGTACAGAGGACAGAGCTTGCTGCTTTGGCTGTAGTGATTCAGTTCTGACAGTCACAAACCTAATTGGGAGTTATGGACATGATGGGCAAGAATTTGCAAGATTTGCATGACATGTTCAATAACTTGAGAGTATATAAAGGTTGGAAATGGGTTTATATTTTGCAAGAACAGAGTAGTCTTTTTGAGTACCTGAGAAGGTTAAGCTTTATTCAGTGACACCTAGAATAATTTAGCTTCTTTCTAGAAAGAAGTAGGGGTTTACAATCTACTCATCTGCCTGTGGCATTAGGTGAGGAATGAGCTTGTGATGTTTGCTTAATTTCAATAGGAGCAGCATTTTTCTTCACATTATTTTTATGCGAAACAACTCCTTTCAGCACTCTCAATGAGCAGATTATTGACTTCAGGATGATACTTATTTAGAAAACCTCCATATAAGATGTTGGAAAGCATGAAAAAACTCAGATGAATATCTGTAGCCACTGTTGTGTAGTCCATTTGTTCATCTGAGAAAAAGTCAAGAAATTCAACTATGCTTGAATACACGAGATTACAATCTCCAGCGGAGTCTCTGTGAGCTTTCGTTGGGGAAGAGCCACCACTTCCCTCGAACAATGTCAACGAGGTATGTGGAAAAGAAGGAAGTTAACCTATTTTTGGCTAGTGGAACATCAAAAGACTGGTACAATGAGTCGTCACCCAATGTTATGGTTGCCTTCCTGAAAATCTCAAGTTCAAGTGAAACATTAGATGTCATGGGAGTCCATGTTAGATATTTGGTTCAGTTGTGTGGGAAGCTCCCCTATTGTTATACTCAGAAAGGTAGCTGTATTTAAACAGAATTCAAGTCCACACTTTTCCATTAGCTAACTCCATAAAAATCACTTCACTTACCACCAGCTCCTCATATTTATACACACAATTAAAACCCAGTTACTCTTAATATCCATGTTCTGTTCCCTCATTTCATTAGTCTTCAGACATTTTTTCTGATCACATTAGATAGTATCATCTATCAAAAACCTGCAAATATTGAAAGATAATACTTCTAAGTTAAAACTTTTGATATTGTCGAATTCTATGTTGGTAACTGAAATTACATTTAAAGAAGTTTTAAAATGTTTTAAAATGCTCCTGCCCACCATTTTCATATCCTGGACATTAATATTGTGTTGGGAGAAAGGCAGTGAACAAGAGTAGCTTTGGAAGTAATTTCAGAAGAAACATGGCAGAGATTGTAACTTGGAGAGTGCAGCGAACAGACTTTAAATAAATCTTGTGATACTTAATGAGTTACAGGCTCCTTCAACTGAACAACATTGAAATGAAGCAACATTAAATGTGTTCACTTTAAACAAGGATTTAGTATGTATGTCAGTTCATAGAATCCCTACAGTGTGGAAACACGCCCTTCGATCCAACAAGTTCACACTGACCCACCGAAGAGTAACCCACCCAGACCCATCCCCCTACCCTATATTTACCCCTGGCCAATGCACTACCCTACTCATCCCTGAACACTATGGGCAATTTCACATGGCCTATACACCTAATCTGCACATCTTTGGATTGTGGGAGGAAAATGGAGCACCCAGAGGAAACCCACGCAGACATGGGGAGAATGTGCAAACTCCACACAGACAGTTGCCTGAGGCTGGAATTGAACCCGGGTTCCTGGTGCCGTGAGCCACCATACTGCCCACTGAATATTAGATTTTGGGGCAATGTCAATTCTATGACTGTGACCTGCACCCTAGTAGGCATATTCAGGCTGTTGGGCTGAACTTGACTTGAAGGCTTTTTAGGCATGAATGCTGAGCTGAATCCAATTGTATTTTGAGATTAATGGAACAGAACACATTAAGCACAGCTCTGATACAACTACTTGCCACACTGAGTATTAGAAAAGGAACATCATGACATAAACACTGATGTCAGCCCAGTGAACTTTCTCCAAATGCCAGTATACTTTATTTAGATAAGGGGACCAAAACTGTTTGCAGTATTCCAGTTGTGGTCTGATTAGTGCCTTGCTGTAGTCTTAGCAAACCTTACTACATCTATATTGCAATCGCTTTGAAATAAAGGACAACACTCCATTTGTCTTCCTCATTATCCAATGAACTTGGATGCTCTCTTTTTCAGATGCATTCATGAGGAACCCAAATCCTTCTCTGCTGCAGCTTTTGACAGTCTTTGTTCTTTTAAATAATATTCAGCTCCTCTATTCATGCCAAAGTGCACAACCTCACATTTACCCACATTTTATTCCATCTGCCAGTTTTCGCCCATTCACTTAACCTGTCTATATCCCTTTTGACTCTGTCATCCTTGCCACTGCCTTCCCACTTGTTTTTGTGTGTTCTGGAAACTTGGCTACAGTTTTTAAGCCTTGCCCAAGTCGTGTAAAGATATTGTGACTGTGATTGTGACCCAGCACTGATCCCTGTGGCACTTCACTAGTTACAAGTTGCCATCCTGAAAATGCCCACTCCCGCTTATCCAAACTTTGTCTGTAATTAGATGCCAATCCTTTCTCCATGCTAATATATCACCCGTAATACCAAGGACATATGCTTAGTAAGTATTCCAGTGTATCCTATCTTATCAAATGCCATTTGCTATATCTAGTGGATATTCTTTATCTTTCCTGCTTGTTACCTCCTCGAAGAATTGTAATACATTTGTCAGGCATAATTTCCCTTTCATGAAGCCATGATTTTGCTTGATCATATTATGTTTTTCTAAATGCTCTACTTATCAATAGCCAAAAATAGTGGTAGATTTCTGGCCACTTCTTAATTGTGTGATGAATTAAAATCAGATAACTTGAAAAGCTGGTTGTTAAAGTTGCCAGCCATTCCCACTGGACACTTATCAGTCGAAGGATGCCCGTGATAAAGGGTCCAGATCAGTAGCTCCAGAGTAAATTAACCTGTACAAGCTTGTCATATGGTCATGTCAATGGATTGGAGTGGAGTTAGGCCATGATTTGTACAGGCAAGCCATCATTCGACATCAAGATCTCTCTGTGAAACTGCAAGTATGGCTAAACCGATTTCAAAGTCAAGAGTGCTATTGATTGGAGACCAAGTGAATTTGATATTGCAAGTGGAACACGAGTGTAAAGCAAAAGGTTTACATCAGAAAGTAGTGAGTATGGTGCAGGAAAAGCACAGCAGATCAGGCAGCATCCAAGGAGCAGGAGAATCAACGTTTTGGGCATAAGCCCTTCATCAGGATAAAGGGCTTATGTTTGAAAAGTCCTGCTCCTTGGATGCTGCCTGACCTGCTGTGCTTTTCCAGCACCACGCTTTCGACTCTGATCTCCAGCATCTGCAGTCCTCACTTTCTCCATCACAAAGTAGTGGGAGATTCCATCACCAAGAATGTCAAGGTGAACATCGTGGAACTATTTGACAAGCAGAAGTCCTCCGCTCAGGAAGAGGATGGGAACAGCTGCCTATGCAGATATCCAAGAAGCTCTGCTCATGTGGTCCAAAGCAGCTCAAGTAGAGAACATTCCAATCTCCGGTCTAATTCCACAGGAGAGAGGAATATTCTGTTCATTCGTGGGATGTGGGCTTCAGTGGCTAGGCAAGTATTTGTTGCCTGTCTGTATTTGCCCTGAAGAAGGTGGTGAGCTGCCACCTCGAACCACTGCAGTCTTTGGTGTAGAGGGGCACCTACTTTTGCGATTCAATTGATCATTTTATTATGTGTCCAAAATGAGATCACAGCTTTTACATTGATAGCAATGCTAGAAAATTAATTATCGTGGAGGAAGAGTGCATGCTGCTGCTTATTACCAACACCAATCCCATCTGCCAGTCACAACTATTTGCTATCACATGAGGCAAGGAGGATTCAGTGTCTGGGTGGTTGCAGTTGATGAGCTGTGCAGGCAAAAAAATAACTGAAACATACGTGGCTGAACAATGATCAGGGCAGTCTTTGGTACTGCAAAGTATACTAAAAAATGGTCCATTGATTCCTATACTGCTGAAGATAGTCCTGAATGCTGCTCTGTAAAGCTCCTCCTTGTAAAACATATACTGAGATATCCAGCACCTTTTGGTTCTTCAATCAAGGTCAATTCTATGTGTCCTCATGTCAGCAATGTGTTCTTCCTCATCTTTTGGCCCCAGGATTTCCTGACCACTGCTCCTACTTTTACATGTGTATTCCAACCCTGCTTACTCCCTGAGATGGTGGATTGGGTTGGTAGTGACTCACAGTAAATTCTTACAGCCAGGAGGACCTTATCCTCCTCCTAGCTCCACAGAGGTAAACTGCTCAAAGCTTTCTGGTCATCTTTTTGAGGGCTTCATTCAAACTACTGCAGCTAGGTGGAGTGAGCATGTCACAAGTTTCCAATTTGGCAGTCAGTGCACTTGCAATTATAAGGAACACCTAGAACAGACACAAATTGTAGAGAATGCCCTCCAGTAGTTCAGAGTTAGTTAAGAAACTGGATGCATCCAATTTAGTTAACCATGGTGCTAGATCCATGGAAGCAGCTTCTGGGAACTTAAGATCCTGGGTTTCACTAGAGATGAGATTTTCCCTTTGGAAATTATTCCCATGTGCAAAATCCTAATAGTAAATAAATGAGTTTTCTGACTGTGTCTCTGGAAGAATGATGGGGACTTTTTAATGATGGTAGCATTGAAGAGCAAAAGGAGACTTGTTTTGTCCTGTTCAATATGTTCCTCATCTGGTGCTTGGGTCACACTGGTTGAATTTGGTCAGCCAAGATTTGGATGGTATTTGGTTTTTACTGCAGATTGGTACGGGCTTCTTCATTGGTGAAGGCACTTGGAATAGAGTTGGACACTGGAATCTTTGGTATGGGGGTGTGGGTAGAATAATGTTGCCATCAATCTTCTTTGCTTCACTGGGTCTAAGATGTATTTGGTTTGCAGCAGTAAAGGAACCACTACTAGTGAGTTTCAACAAGTGGATCCTTTGTCTTTGTGAGATATAGATAATTGCTTGTTCACGTGTTAGTAAGATAGAAACTTTATAAAACCGAGGAGACTTTGCAAATTGGTCTTTGCTTGACAAAGTTGTAAGATGTTTTGTCTTATTTCCCCTCAAGTTAACGTGACATCATTAAATTAAGTGCAACTTTTTTGCAGTCTTCAATAATTTTTCCAGTTCACTCGTGGGATCTGGTTGTCACTGGCTGGTCAGTGTTTGTTGCTTATCCCTAGTTGCCCTTAAGAAGATGGTGTTGAGCTGCCTCCTTGAAGTGCTGCAGTTTTGTGTAGCAAAATGCAGATTAAATTGAGGGACAGGCTTTCAGAAGTTTGACCCAGTGGCACTGAAGGAACGGTGATAAATTTCCAAGTCAGATGATGCGTGGCTTGGAGGGAATGCCTCTACCTGCATGTCCCCCATGACTGCCTCTGTCCTTCTTGATGGACTTGTTCGTGGATTTGGAAGGTATTTGGATTATTGATCCTTTCAGAACCATTACGTTGTACAGAATCCTGAATGGAGAACATCACATTAATCCTAATAAGATAGGAACGTCATTGATGAAACAGCTAGAAGTATTATATCATCATGGGTGCGTCTCTGAACAACTATTGTAATGATGCAATAATGCCATCAAAATCATCAAAACTGGACTCCAATGACCACAGTTGTGTTCCTTTGCAGTTGATATGTCTCCAGCCACTGGAAAGTTTATTCTTTATCACTTCAGTTTTGTTTCACACTTTAATATCATTACTGCCATTATCAGTCATTTTCTTTCATGATGTCAAAAGCACGTGCTGTCATCTCTCCTCAGTAATATCTTCATTTATCTCCATGAGGCAACATTGCAATTGTCTACTTACAAGGTTAAAATGCTGATTTTTCTTTTGTCATCTTAATGTCATATTCTGATACTCAGTTAATTTTAATGTGTTAAAAAATCACACAACACCAGGTTATAGTCCAACAGGTTTAATTGGAAGCACACTAGCTTTCGGAGCGACGCTCCTTCATCAGGTGATTGTGACTACTATCGACACCACTAACTGCCGGCTTAAAGTGGAAAGCATCTCCGAATCAATTTTAATGTGACTTGTGTGCATTGTCTTCAAGTTGTAAGCTTTTCATTGTTTCTTTGGACATGATGTTCAAGGTATTGTCTGACTTGAGCACTGTATACTTTACGCATTACTTTGTGCACTTTCTTTTCTAGTTTTGTGCATAATCTTATTTAATTTGTGCCTGTTGCATGAGGGATGCATTGGTCACAAAACACTGAGCAGCTTTCTGGGCAAGTACAATAGAATTGAGGCTGGCCATTTCTTCAGTACAGACCCCCTCCAAGTTTAACGTGGAAGTGTGCTATCTAATTTATATGGTGACAGTAGGTGTTTCTGCTATTGTTGATGCACCACTTGTGTCTATTTAGATGCTGCTACCGCAAACCTTGGTTCCAGCCTCTATTGGAGAGGGAGATCCATCATTCGCCACTTATCTTTATCCCTGTGAAATCCTCACATCAGTCTGGGTCCCACGTAAGGATACTCATAGAAAAAATATCTTGCGCATCTTCAATGGCCCAGGCAACTTCTGTGAATTAGAGCTCGCTTCTGTTCCTTGAGGTTCAAAAGGTACTTCAAGTTAGGCTGAGGAAGCTTTGAACCTGGGTGGTGTTGATTTGGCTCCACTTGTCTTATCAAGCCTAGCTTTGTAAGAAATAGACTGTGGTTCTTGGCAAAACATAGAAATCGAGAAGCGCACAATTTTACCTGTTAAGTAGCAAATATAACAAATCTCCTGGATCTGTTTTAAGGTGACCATTGGCAATTTTAACACAAAATGTGGGGTGTGTGTATGAAATGATTTTTAAAAAAAATCTTATGACACACTGCCACTCGCTGATTCACTAATAGGCTTTTTAAAACTTACTTTGCAGCTCCCTGGCTGACTCTTAAGTGTATGCTCCTCTTCTTTTTTGTTTTTCCCCCACAACCCAGAAGGGAAATTTTGGTATTGTCTTCGAACTTTCAGTTTGTTATAATTTGAGAAGTCTGAGGTTGTTATGAAGTCGAAAAAGTGTATGATCACTTTGAGAGAAGTGTCTTTTCTAAGCTGAGAGACTGTAACAGCACATGACTGTGATTAGCTGACAGATGCGGAGAGTGCTGAAAACTGACAATATGTAACAATCAACTTGGGGTTGTGTTTTGATTTTAAGGCAACAGGATTTAAATTTAACCAATTCATTTAAATTATTCCCAGGGTACCAAAAAACAATTGAATTTGTATTTTATTGTATTGACAACATTGGACCAATGAGAGGGTATGATGTTGGAGGTCTCAAAAGGAAAGGCATTTTGAAAATCAGTCAGAGCTGACTGCCCAATGAACCGGAGAGCACATGTTATATGAAAGGGGCTCTCAAAAGAAATCTCTCAGAAGACATCATCTATTAAAGGTACCAATAAATTTTATACAGTAAAAAGTGAGAAGACAGCAGAATTGGAAGGATGAAAGGAAATAGTAGGTTTGGAAGACTGGAAGTCGGACAGCGTATAAGCACTGTATGGACTTTGAGAGATTAAGTTAATTTAATGTTTAATATTTGTGTTATTGGAATTGCATTTTAATAGAATTGGGGTCAGATAATGGTTCTTGAAGAAAAAGGGGTCTCGGATTTTTTAATAGTTTTTGTTTAGCGTTCACTGTTAGAGTTAGGAAAATAAATTGTTAGCTTTTCTTTAAACAGTGGAAATCAGGGGTTTTCTTTCACTCACTCCCAATTCTAGCAGATGGCTAGGCAAGCTTTTCTGGCATGTCAGAGCTCAAACCCCTCTGCTAATTACTACAGTGACGTAACAAGGTATTAATATAAACTGTGATGTACCAAGGTATTGATATAAACTTGGGATCTGTGAGTGGAGTACTGCCTCAGGCTAAATGTCACTGTCAGTTCAGCAACAGTTATTTTGATTCAAAAGAAGAGATTTCCTTAAAGTTTTTCATCTTGCACTCATCAGGAAATTTTCAAAAGGACACATGTAAAGGAAACAACATTTTATACTGTAGGAGAAGGCAGTGTTGACTAATTGGCAGGTAAATATTGGCCCTTAATGATTAAATCAATGAGAATTTTGCTGCTTGATTTATTTTTAAACAGAAGCCAGCCTGAGATTTTGGTAAATCAATCTGTTTTATTTCATTGCATCCAGTAAATATGTTCCTGTAATGATAAATCAACATTGCTACTAATCGTCTTTCGGTTTTAATAAACTTCAGATTCTTATCCTTGGGTTAGGCTTTATGTAAGGAGATCTTTTTTGTTGCAAATATTCTTATGAATTCAGCATAATCTGGTCAGGTCCACTTCCACAACAATACCAATGAATCATAGTTTTTTGAGAGTTTTTGAAATTTATCCATAATGGTTTGTATTATTAGATGAACATTCTGCTCCTCTGTTCAAATATTTCCAAAGTTAATTTTTAGCAATTTGTAACTTGTAACAAGGGCTAGTATTGTATCAAATCTTACTTCCTCACGAATGAGTATGAACAGGGCCAGCAACAAGTTCACCAAGTTCACTTAGGATTACTGTATATTCATAGACGATATCAACACAGCATTGCTGCTAAATGCATGTGCTGAATTTGTAAGCATGAACTAACTGTTTTCTGGAAGCTAAGATTTATACAGATAAAGCCACAATGGACCTGAGCGCACATTGTCCGTCTAGATCTTAGCAATGTCAGTGAAAACTGTGCAGATTTGGGAAACTGACATATAACAAGTTGGGAGGTGTACTGACTAAGTTAGTTTGCATAGAGGCTGGCGTAAACCGTTTGCCTTGACTGAAGAGGTAGAAATAAAGTGGTTAGCAGCAAATTCTAAGTGATTTCTGAAATGATTGTAAACATCAAAATATACATTTCTAATTTGGCCAGAGGAATTAACTTCTTTTTTAAAAAAGCACTGGCCTGTAAGTCTCAATCTTTCTCATTTGTGGAGAAAGATATGTATCAAATTCCTATTTTAATAGATTAATGGGCCAATTAAAATAGTGGAAGGAGAAAATTAACAAGCAAAGTTAAAGTCATTAAGCAGTCATATAACAATGCGCACAGTAAATTCCAGGTTACTGTTTTTGAACAGAGGAGCATTTGAAAGGATTTGTGTTTTTTCCCCATGTTTTTCAAATGTGATACTGAAAATATTCAAATATGTTGCTCCAGAACAAAACTGTCTTATAGAAACACAATTTCCACTCTATTTTAATTCTTCACGATAAAGGGATTTAAAAGATGAAATGTTGTTTGCTGAAACAACTGGCATACGTACCAAATGCTTTTTCTGCTATTGTATTTCTGCTTTTCCTCATGAAAACTACCAAAGGAAACAAATGTGCCTTTTTATTCCTCAGGCCCCTTGGCCCATATTTTTCCAGGCTTCCACGCCTGCACATATTCGCTAAAATCAATGTCTGTCCCTGTCCGATCTTGCTGGCAAAAAATATAAACTTAAACAGTTCCCTGAGCTCATTTGCCTATTGCGTAAAATAATGTATAACAAATGCAAAATGCATTGGCTCAGTTAAAAGGGTTGTTGTCTTTGTCTTTATCTTTGACCATGACATGCCACATTCAGAGAATCTTGGTCTTGCTGTTGTCCCATCCAGACAAGAATTGGTCTGCTAGTGTTAATTGTTAATTTTACTTTAATGCAAGTGGTGGGCGTGAGCTGAGGATTCACTTGTGAAATAAACAATCTCTTGTGACAAATGGACACTGGGGAGCAAAAATGCATTATCAGCATGAGGAATAACATTCTTCTTTGAATCATTTAAGGTTCCTTCCAAGACTTGGTTTGTTTTCATTGTGATACTTTTCAAATATGTACTTGATTACCTCTGTCACTGAAGATGGGTTGAGGTAATAGTTCCTCTCCCTTTGCTTCTCCTGTTCCAGAAGAATGGGAATGATAGCCGTAGGTTATCATTCTATAGGTGAACGTGAGGACTGCAAATGCTGGAGATTAGAGTCAAGATTAGAGTGGTGCTTTAAATGCACAGCATCCAAGGAGCAGGAAAATCGAAGTTTTGGGATTCCTGATGAAGGATTCCTGCCCGAAACGTTGATTTTCCTGCTCCTCAGATGCTGCCTGACCTACTGTGCATTTCCTGCACCACTCTAATCTTGACTGGAACTTATATGGTCTGTCTCTTGTTCTTCCTCATTGATAGATGGTGCTTTATTCAAGACGTCAGTATGTAAATGCCCCATGATCAATGATGGTTAGGCCAGGAGTAGTTGGCATCCTGTTGTAATCACATTACAATCTGAGTGCCATTATGCAAAAAATCATTAATTTATATGGGCATTACCGACAAGGTCTGTGTTTATTGTTTATCCCTAGCTGCCATTAAGAAAGTAATGGGAGCCATCACTTAGAACTGCTGCAGTCTGTGTAGTGAACTTCAGTCCTTTATGGTAGACTGTTCTGGTAGCACACTCAAGAAAGAATTGTGGTGTATTTTAATCAGTATGGTGTGTGAATTGGATGTGAACAGGGATGATGGTGTTGCCATGTACCTGACATCCTCACTCATCTAGACGACAGACTTTGAAGGTTTGGAGAATTTTGTCAAAGAAGCTTGAGTGGGTTGCTGTAGTACATCTTGTAGATGGTATATACTTCTGTCACAGTACACCATTGGAAGAAGATGTATGGAAGGTGGCAAATAGATTGTTTTTATTTGGGGGATGTTTGTGTGCCAGAGCTGCATTTCTATAGGCAAATGGAGTAAATTTCAACACACTCCTGAACTGTACCTTGATTCGACTTTGGGAAGTCAGGATGTGAGCCACTTAGAGTCATAGAGTCATAGAGATGTACAGCATGGAAACAGACCCTTCGGTCCAACCCGTCCTCTCACCCTAAATCTATGCCCTCTAGTTCTGGACTCCCCGACCCCAGGGAGAAGACTTTGTCTATTTATCCTATCCATGCCCCTCATAATTTTGTAAACCTCTATGAGGTCACCCCTCAGCCTCCGTCGCTCCAGGGAAAACAGCCCCAGCCTGTTCAGCCTCTCCCTGTAGCTCAGATCCTCCAACCCTGGCAACATCCTTGTAAATCTTTTCTGAACCCTTTCAAGTTTCACAACATCTTTCCTATAGGAAGGAGACCAGAATTGCATGCAATATTCCAACAGTGGCCTAACCAATGTCCTGTACAGCCGCAACTCTTGTTACAAGGTGTGCTGTTTTTGACATGTTCTTACAGCTACAGTATTTATGAGGCTGTTTCTTGTCAATGGCAAAGTCCCCAGGATGTTGATGGTTGGGAGTTCAGCAATGGTAAGGGATGGTCAAGAGCGAATGGTTAGATCCTCTCTCGTTCAACATGATTGCGCAAATGATACTGGCTATTTAGCATCCCCAGTCTGAATATCCAGAGCTTCCTGCTTATGGGATGAACTGTTCCATTTTTTAATGATGTGCAAATGAAACGGCAGGGCTGGGGGGAAGGTAGCTAGCAATGCGATAGGTAGATGAAGGTGGGGGAAGGTGATGTGATAGGGTGGAATGCTCCACCCTCCGCTACAATCTATCACATCACCCCGACCTTTATGTACCAACCACATTCCCAACTATCTCCTACCCCTCCAGCAACCCCCACCACACCCCCGCCCCCCCACCCCCAACATTCCTGATGAAGGGCTTATGCTTGAAACTTTGACTGTCCTGTTCCTCAGATACTGTCTGACCAGCTGAGCTTTTCCAGCACCACATCTTTTGAGTCTGATCTCCAGCATCTGCAGTCCTCACTTTTTCCCAAATGGAATGACGTAGTGCAGTCAGCAGTGAACACCCCCACTTCTGACCATTGGAGGGAACTGCTGAAGCAGCTGAAAATGGTTGAACATAGGAGGCAATGTTCAGGATCTTGTGCAGTATGGGGCTGAAATGATTAGTCCCTGTCTTCCTTTTGTGGGAGGTTCAGAACTCAACATAGGGGAGAGATTTTCCCAATTTTACCACCAAATTGCATTTTACATCAAGGCAACATTTGACAGTCATTCTCATGTTGCTGCTGGAATTGAGCTATTTTTGTCCATCTTTTCAAGAAGGCTGGAATGAAGTCTGTAATCTACTGGAGCTAAAACTGAGTATTTTTTTCGTTAGTAAATGTCTCTTGACTGCACCATTGATAACAGCTTCTGTCACTTTACTGATAATAGGGATCGATCAGTTGGGGTGGTAATAGGCTCGACTGAATCTGTCCAGCTCTTTGTGAACAAGACAGACCTGGACAATTTTCTACTTCAGGCAGATGTCCATGTTGTAATTGTAGTGGAAATGCTTGGTTAGTAATGAAGTGTAATCTGGAGCTCCAGTCTTCAGTGTATGTTGTGGAGACTCGCTGTTTGGAATTTAATGTTCCCCCACCATTGGAGATGGGGGAAATCTCACTGGATGAGATCCTGTGAAGTGTGGATTGCAAAGATGGCAATCTCTACCCCATCCTGCCTATTCAGGCCTTTGAGCAGATCTTCCTCATGTTGTGGTTCTCTCTCTGCTTGGTGTGGTTTGGACTGTCAATGAAATCCTTTGGACTCACTTGTTTTGGTGCAGTGATGCTCTTGTAACATTCTTGGTGATGGGCATTGAAAAAGTAAATTGTCTGAGGACTCAGGTGATACTTTCTTGCAAATAGAAGCTTGCTTTTAAATCATCACTTGTCTGAGCAACTCCCATTGTTACTGCAGCTCCAAGGATCAAGCTACAAAGGCTACCCATCTTTAGTAGCATACTCTCTCAGAACCCTGTCTAAAGAAGCCCTTCTCCTTCCCATGCTCAGCATATTGTGCCAGAATGTATCTGTTCAGGATTAACTGTAGCCCACTGCCAGGATGTTGCCTGATATGGTGGATTTTAGCTGTGAAGAAAAATCAAACAGACTGGGTTTGTTTTCACTGGAATACAGCAGGTTAAGTGGCAACCTGATAAAAGTTTGTAAGGTTCTGAATGGCATGGATAGACTGGGGGAAATATGAGGCTTTTTCCCAGAGTGGAGGGGTTAATTACTAGGGGACATAGGTTCAAGGTGTGGAGGTTGGGTGGGGTGGAGTGGAGTGGAGTTTAAAAGAGATGTGCGAGGCAAGTTTTTTCACATAAAAGGCGGTGAGTGCTTGGAACGCACTGTCCCAGGAGATGGTGGAAGCAGACACAATAGTCATTCTCAAGAAGCATCTGGACAAATATATGAACAGGAACGGAATAGAGGGATACGATCCTGTAAGTGAAGGCAGTATTAGTATAAAAGAGCAAAATGTGTCAGCACAGGCTTGGAGGGCCGAATGCCCTGTTCCAGTGTTGTATTGTTCTTTGTAAATCGGACCTTATATAAGTATGTTAGTATAATAGAACAGAGTGCAGAATATAGTGGTACAGCTACAGAAAAGATGCAGAGAAAGATCAACTCTAATACGAGGGGTCAGTGAGCAAGTCTGATAACAGCGGGGAAGAAGCTGTTCTTGAATCTGGTATGTTTTCAAACTTTGGTACCTTTTGCCTAATGGAAGAGTGGGAGGGATCTTTGATTATGTTGGCTGCTTTCCCGAGGCAGCGGGAACATTGTAATTTCTTACAACCTGAGCAGAGCAGTTGCCATACCAAGCTGCAATGCATCCGGATTGGGAGCTTTTTATGATGCATTTATAACATTGGTCAGATTCCTTGTGGAGTGTTCAATTTCCTTAGCCTTCTGAGGAAATAGAGGGATTGTTGTGCTTTCCTGACTGTAGCATCGATGTGATGGGGCTTGGGCTGTAGCTATTTATACTCTGTATGCAGAACCTCTTTCCTAGTGTCACCTACTTTGTTTTTATTTATGTATGTAATGACTGCAGGATCTGACCAGTGAAAGTATCTCTCCAGTCCAGAGCAGATGTCTTGAACCCTGGCACCAGCAGGAAACATATCCACCTGGACTCTCAGACTGTCCATGCCTGAATGATGCCAACACCACTCTTCCAAGAAGGGTTTCTCCACATATATTTCAAGCTCCCCTTTTGAGATGCCTTCAGCTCTCACTGTTTGTAGAATGAGAGCGGCCAATGTTGTCGATGTGCCCAATTTCTGATAGTGAACAATTCTTTCTGTTATTTTCTCCTCCGTATTTTGGACTGATTTTGTTTTGTAATCTCAATCAAGTCATGTTCTGTTTTGCAAATGGTCATTATCCCTGTTGTACTTCATGTAACAAGACCCCACCAAAATCTCGTCTTTTTCTGCAGCTCTCTCATGTGCTATAAAGGAGACACACAATATTCATTCAAAGATTGTGAGAAGATTTGTAGCGCGGGTGCTCGTTGTTGTGGTTCTGTTCGCCGAGCTGGGAATTTGTGTTGCAGACGTTTCGTCCCCTGTCTAGGTGACATCCTTAGTGCTTGGGAGCCTCCTGTGAAGGCTTTACAGGAGGCTCCCAAGCACTGAGGATGTCACCTAGATAGGGGACGAAACGTCTGCAACACAAATTCCCAGCTCGCGAACAGAACCACAACACAATATTCATCACATCACTTCCTGCTGAACAAAAGGTCTCCATCATTTTTCAGGGCAGTCAGCAATTCTAATGAGTCACGATCTAAATGGGCTGAGGAACAAGTAATTCAATATGCTTCTATCCAGGTTTCCTGTGCCCACATCCTATATGATGAATTTGGGGAAAAAGAGCTAGTCTTGCAAGGTTTGACATTCAGGTTTCTCCAATATTGCCATAGGTTCATTTCTGCTGTGAGCAAATAGAATGCTTGTATTACTGCCATTGTGAATTCACTGTTAAACTAATACAAGGTGAATAGCACAAGATTTGCACCAGGCATCCACATACCTGACTTTCACCTATCGTCAATTTTATTGAATAGACAAGCCAAATAATAATGAGAACTGTGGTTGCTGCCTGAGTAAATGTTCAATTGTTTTCAAGTATGCTGTCAACTGTGTCTGTTCTGCTGGTCGTGTCTGGCTGCTTGTGGATTTTCCAGTTAACAGTAATGATTTGAAAATGTGATTTTACACACTCTAATTTTCTGATTGTATTCAACAGAGAAGTAATTTTTTTAGTACTTGAATTTTATTTTTCACCTCCTAAAATTGGAATCTTTTTTAAGAGGGAGGGCACAAAATAAGTTTTGTTTTGTCTTTTTTACCTTTAAATGTAAACCTTCTACCTAATTTGTCTTGGGATGTGTTCATTGTTTTTCACATGATTTAAAATGTTCTTTGATCAATATTAAGATAATTTACTATTACTCACAGTAGCAATGGACTTCATTTAAAAAAAAAAGGCTTTCTTTGTGAATAAATAACAATTTACAGGATAGTTTCCCATTAATTCCAGTCTGGATTAGTCCCACATCTTAGTAAAGAAGTCACCGCTCTCTTGAATCAAGAGTCATGAAATAGTACAGCACAGAAGGCAGCTGTTCAGTCCATCATATCTATACTGTTTATTTTGAAAGAGTAAAACAATTTGTTTCAATCCCCTGTTTGTTTACTTTAGCCTTGCATTTTTTTTTCTTTTTCAAGGGAATATGCAAACTTGAATGAGTTATTTACTAATCAGACTTTGACTTCTGATATTAAGGATGCCTCATATTAAGGATTAGCATTACCATGGGAATGTACTTACAGAAAGGGGTTCAATATGGTGAACTTGTTTTTTTTATTGATGTCACCTTTCTTCAGGAAAAATGTAAGCAACTTCGTAACTATGATATTAAAGCTTTGAACTCCTAACTTGAAATCCAGTCTCAATTACTTTTGTGTGGGAGATTACCTGTGAACAAAAGCTGTACCAGTCATGGCTGATTGATCTGGAGGGAGAGAACTGACGGCAGAAGCTTCGAGGTCAACTGAAGCACATTAACAGTTTCTGTGGAGACAGATATTGACAGACTGTGTGCCCTCACTCCTTCCAACCAAAGAGGATTTTTGAATTCAGTTTACTGTTAAGGAGGAAGAGAATTTCTTGTAAGTAAATGGGTTAAATACAAAACAGCAGTTGTTAAGAATCTTGCTGAGGGATTTGTTTTTGTTTTTTGAGATTTTAGATTTTCTTTCAGTTTTACAGCTGAAATTAATGTGTTCCTGCTGCTGACTCATCATTAATTAGTCTCGTTTGCTGCACTGTTCGGACATGAACAGAAAATAATAACTTATGTTAGTAGGATATTTGAAAAGCAGAAATGTTGACTGTGCTTTCTTACCATGGATGCTGCCTGACCTGCTGAGTTTTTTTTCAGCAATTTCTATTTCTGCTTCCAATTCTATGACTACTGCCATCTTGAAGTACAAGGGCAGTAAATACATGGAGATATCACCACCTGCTAGTTGCCATCCAAGCCCATCACCATCCTAATTTGGAAATATGTCACCATTTCCTCTCTGTCAGTGGGTCAGAATTCTCAAACTCCATCATTAACAGCTCTGTGTGTGCTCCTACATCCCAAGGCCTTCAAGCTAACTGCTCACCGTTCCCTTTTCAATGTCAGTAATGAGTGAGCACTCAAATGTTGGCTCAACCAACAGCAAAGCCCATTTTAAAGATTTATTTTCATGTGAAAAAGATTGCTAGCTTATAGAGTAATCAGAAATATCACAACATATATGTTCTCTGATTGGGGGCAATTAATTGATGTATATGAAAAATTCTCATCATGGATTATAATAAACACAATTCCATTTATCTATTGAGAAATTTTATCAATTAATAAAATTTGAAAATTCAGTTATAAAATACTACAAATCAAAATTGTACAGTGATAGGGATTTTTAAAAAGCTCCCATTAATTCAAAACCACATGGATTTCAAATATAAAAAAGGAGTTTTAAATATTATTCCTGTAGCTTACGCAGAATAGTTGAAGGTTTAAGACTAAGATTTCGTTATGCATTCTTGAAATGCCTGGACGAGAGAATCCCCTATCACAATATAGAACACAATGATAAGCACATTACGGGGTCTTTCACAACAGTTCACTGTTGGAAGTATGCACATTGGTTGATAAATCACTAGCATAAACCAGCAAAATTCTATCCCTCAGCCAGATAATTTTCAGTAACACGCCAGGAATAAAATATGCACAATGCATGCAGCATCAGTGGTCATAAATGGAGATTATATTCTGGAGAAGAATGCATTGCAAGAAAAAAAAGCAATGGAACCTCAATATATTTATCAGGATGTAATTTTAAAACCTGACTTCCAATGTTGTTTTACATTCCATCTAAAGTTTAGAATGAAAAGAAGGTACGTGTAACTTGGGTTTCTATGGCATCCAGGCATGTTATTTGTATGCACCAGATGGCTGAAGAACTGCATACCACCACCAAACAAACTGTTCACAACACAGACGAGGGAGCAGAAAATATGTTGAGAAGCAGGAAATAAATTTGCTGTGCAATGTATTTATTATATACAAAATGTCAAGAATGAATTAGTAAAGTACTAAATTATTCCTAAAAATGCTGAATCCTTCTTCGACATATTCTCGCTCACAGATGCCATCACATACATTATTGCGATCCAGACAGTTCAACTTCCTGGGTAATTGCCTCATCTCTTGGCCTATTTGGAGTCCACAAAATCATAACTATTTATCCCTATCATAATTCAAGTTGTTTTCATACTACTCCTTTTCAAATATCCTGTTGACTTTGTAAATTGTTAATTTCTGTTCCTGTCAGAACCAGGAGGAAAACAAAACTATTAATGAAAAGATCAGCAGCAGGAACACATTAATTTCAGCTGTAAAACTGAAAAAAAAATCTAAAACGTCAAAAACAAAAACAAATCCTTCAAGATTCTTAATAACTGCTATTTTCTATTTAACCCATTTACTTACACAAAATTCTCTTCCTCCTTATCAGTAAACTGAATTCAAAAATCCTCTTTGGTTGGAAGGAGTGAGGGCACACAGTCTGTCAATATCTGTCTCCACAGAAACTGTTAATGTGCTTCAGTTGACCTCGAAGCTTCTGCCGTCAGTTCTCTCCCTCCAGATCAATCAGCCATGACTGGTACAGCTTTTGTTCACAGGTAATCTCCCACACAAAAGTAATTGAGACTAGATTTCAAGTTAGGAGTTCAAAGCTTTAATATCATAGTTACGAAGTTGCTCACAATTTTTGTCAAGAAAGGTGACATCAATAAAAGAGATAAGTTTGCCATACCCTTTCTGTAATTCTACTCCCATGATAATGCAAATCCTTAATTTGGAGCAGGAATTCAATTTTGGATCAGACATTTGCCTTACCCATTCAGTAACATTGATTCAAAATTAATTCCTCTTCAGATTGGGAAGATGCTATCTAAGGAGCCTTGGTAAGTTTTTGTGGTGCATCTTGCAGATGGTACATACTGCTGCCACTGTGCATTGGTGATGGTGGTGGAAACAGTGCATGTTTGTCGATGTGGTGACCATCAAGAGGACTGCTTTGCCCTATATACAGAACATCCTCAATTATCCAAATGAGATGGGCGGGGAGTATTTGTTTGGATAATGTTTTTACAGGACTTTGAGATTTTGTTTGAATAATCTGAAATTCTGATAATTGATGCTCGGATAATCAAGGTTGTTTTGTTGTATTAGGCTGCTTGTGTTGTTAGAGTTGTAGTCAACTAAACAAGTGGAGGATTCCGATACACTCCTGATTTGTGCCTTATGGCATCAGGAGAGGAGTTACTCATTACATGATTCCTAGCCTCTGACCTGATTGTGAAACCACACTATTTATATGGTTAGTCCAATTCAGTTTTAGTCAGTGTTAACCCCAGCTGTTATTAATGAGGGAATTCAGTCAAGGTAATACTATGGGCATCAAGAGACAATAGTTAAATTCTCTCTTGTTGGATATGGTTATTAGCTTGCCACTTGTGTGATGCAATTATTACTTGTCACTTGTCCGCCCAACCTGGGTATTGTCTAGAAGGACAAGGCCAGCTTATGCATGGGAACACCTGCAAGTTCCCTTCCAAGCCACTTGCCAACCTGACTTGGAAATATGTCACTGTTCCTTCACTGTTGCTGGATCCAAACCCAGGAATTCCCTTCCTAATGACATTGTGGGTCTGGCTACAGTGTATTGACTGCAGCGGTTCAAGAAGGTAACTCACCATCACCTTCTCAAGGGCAAATAGGAATGGGCAATAATTGCTGACCAGTAGTGACACCACATCACACAAGTGAATTAAAAATAAATACATTGATATAAGTCTGGAACTGCATATAGGCCAGACCAGATAAGGCTGGCACATTTCCATCCCTAATGAAGTTAGTAATCCAGATAGATTTTACAACAATCAATAATAGGTTTATGGTCATATTACTGAAACTAACTTTTGTATTCCAAACTTTATTATTTAAATTTCACCAGCCACTTTGATAGTTCCAACAAAGGGTTCAGATGGAAACTGAAGAGAGTTATAGTCAAAGCAATATTTACTGTTTTTAAATGAAAAAAAAAGATTTCTCTGCAATTTTGTTTCATTTCATTTAACCACATCAGTGCCATGTCACACTAGCACAGAGACAAATATAACACTGACCATGATATTTTCAATAGACTGAAAATATAGTATTTGTAATCATAATGAACAGAAAAATTAGTTAGCAGACGGTACAAGCTTTGACAAAGTACCCATTTAGTTGAAAAACTTCAAGGGGATTGTCTTATCTGATGCTACTACAGTGAACTTTTACTCTTGTCTGATCATTTGTAGTTGACTAATTCTAAATTTGATGCAAGTTTGGCTGTAAAGTTGTTTGCAGAACACTTACCTGAGTTATTTATTTATTAATTTGTAAAGCAGTGCCAAAGCTGAAATATTTGCATGCTTTCTTTGGCAATGTTTAGCTTTTGACAACATAGGGGTTTTTCTATGTGGCATACTGATCCGAGTGTGTGAAAGTAATCACAGGATAATTTCACCATTTTATTTTGATTTCTTTTTCCATCACTCCCTCAGGGAAAGCATTGAACACCTGCTTTGCCAGGAGCTGTAGCCAAGATCAGAAATTCACCTTTTCTGGGAATTGTGGTGTAGGCTGGCTTCCTACTACACTGCGCCAGCTGCTGGATTTTGAAGTCTATGAAGGAATATGGGAAAACAAGTAGGCCTTTGACCCATCTGTGGAGCTCAATTGCTTTCCTATTTCTGCATATACTTTGCTTCATTCCTCTATTGCTGAGGAAAAGCTTTAAATTGATGCTAGGTAAATAAGTAAGAGAAGCACATCTCCCACACAAACAGCCTTTTTCTTCCTTCTGGAGTAATATTTAACTATTAATGTCATCCTAATACAGAGATCCACTTTTGTTCTATGATTTTCCCAGCAATTTCCTTTATTATTTTTGTACTTTAGCGAGATTACTCCTTGATCACTTATATCTAAAGGAGATTGAACCCAACCTGCTTGATTTCTCACCATCATAAATCACTTCATCTGAGGTGAATTCCCAACAGTGTTTCTTCAAAGCCAATGTTCCTTATATCCATTATGTATTACTTTTGTCCACTTCTAGAATGTATTTTTTGTCCTTTTGCCTTTTTGCCAGATCCTGCTCTTCAGTGTATCCCTTCTCTTAAAATTCTTTGTCTGCTCACAGGATGTCCTAGTCTTTAGCTTTAATTTGAGATCCTCTCAAGGGCAACCTTCTCCTGCTCAATGCCTCTCTGTCTTGTAAATGTTATGAAGGGTTGAACACCATATGCCACTCAGAGTCATAGAGATGTACAGTGTGGAAACAGACCCTTGGGTACAATTCGTTCATGCCGACCAGCTATCCGAAATAAATCTAGTCACATTTGCCAGCATTTGGCCCATATCGCTCTAAACCCTTCCTATTCATGTATGCATCAAGGTGCCTTTTAAATGCTGTAATTGTATCAGCCTCACCACTTCTTCTGGTAGCGCATTCCAAACATGCACCACCCTCTGCATGAACAAGTTGCCTCTTAGGTCCCTTTCTTAAATTTTTTCCTGTCTCACCCTAAACCTATGCCCTCTAGTTCTGGCCCCAACCCCCACATCCCCTGGGGTGGGGGGAAGACCTTGTCTATTTGCCCTATCCATGCCCCTCATGATTTATAAACACTTATAAGGCCTCCCCTCGGTTTGCAAAACGAGGGAAAACAGCCCCAATCTATTCAGCCTATCCCTATAGCTCAAACCCTCCAGCCCTGGTGACATCCTTGTAAATCTTTACTGAACCCTTTCAAGTTTCACATCATTCCATTAGGAGGGAGACCAGAATTGCACACAATATTCCAAAAGTGGCCTAACAATATCCTGTACAGCTGCAACATGACCTCCCAACTCCTGTACTCAATGCTCTGACCAATAAAGGCAAACATACCAAATGCTTTCTTTGCTATCCTGTCTACCTGGGACTCCACTTCCAAGGAATTATGAACCTACACTCCAAGGTTAGGCAGGAATTCCTGATTTTGCAAGAATTCATGCCCATTGTGTTCCAACTCTTGTACTGTGAATGTTGCTAATGATAATGCTGAAGAGGAAAAGCTTTAGTTAGCTTTAGCTAACTTTGGCTTGAACACAGAGCTGAGTAGTTCCAGCTTCTGAACTATGTGAGCCATGGCCTTTCAATTTGGGAAAATATGGCGAGTGTGGGGGAACAAAAATTAGACTCTTGATGCAGTGGAAAACGTCCACTTTCCGCTTAAGGCTTTACTGGCTCGATGAGAATCTCACTGATGAGGGGCCTTTTTTGCACACATGAGGTTTTTATCATTACTTAATCTTGTCTAATTTTAAATGCCAGTTGCTATTTTCCCAAGTACCAGAGAGAATTCGTGACATGAAAGTCAGCACTAACCTGGTGGTAGCAGCTCACCAATGTCTTTCCCAGGTTAGCTTTCCCACAGGATATGCCTCATGGGCAGGGACCCTCTACAATCTCCATCTACAGAGGGAAACATTGACACATTTTGGACTCACTGGTGACATGGTTCAGCATTTTAATACTACATGTTGGAGTTTGCTAACATCTTCTGCAACAATGTTGCTGCCTACCCGCTTTATGTGCTGGGGTAGGCATCCATTGGAATAAGATGCCTCTTTGAAGGCTTATTTTCTTAGCACTCACTCACTTTATGCTCTCAACATTTCTGCTTGCCTTGATTTGCCTTTTTAGGGCAAACATAAAGCAGACAGCTTCTCTTATTTGCTAGCAAAGAATAGTTCATTGCTACATGGCCCAACAAATGTTCATGCTGTGGGTGCCATATTTAAAACCCAGCTGTACACTATTTCACTCCATTGTTGCTGAACGCAAGAATATGTGAGAGTAGAGTATGATGTGCATACTTAATGAAGTGAACAGTGTAAAATTGTGTGAGCAAGTTAACAAGGCTCACGGAGAGAAACCTTTGGTAAACCTTCCCCAAAACAGACACCACCAAATTTTGGGCAAATACAGTTCTTGGTGATAATTCACATGGACTGCAAGTACTTTTTCAGGTTGTTCTTCACAATTATAACCTTCTTTCCTGTTTGGTTTTAAATAAAATTGAAAATATGACTTATTCAACTATTTTCTGCCCTCTGTCTCCACTTATTGTTCACTCGACTTTTTCTATAGATAGATTGAGAATGCACAGCTCAGGCTTGTTTCTTTTTGTTGTTGAAATTTGCTAAGAGAATTCTACAATTACCATGGGATACCTTTTCCAACTTGAAGCACCTGTCTACATCCAACAAGTTCATGTCCTGTTCTACCATTCCAAACTTTTCCCACAAGTTATATGATCCAAGTCTATGGCATCAATTAGATCGCCTGAGGCTCCTATGCAATTTTTAAACGGTAATCTTTTCAAGAAAGAGAATGACCAATTTCAACATCATCTCCAATATTCTTTTAAGCAAATTAAGTACAGGTTTCATTTGTTCAATTTGAATTCATCCTTTTAAGCACCAGGAGGTTTCATGTAAAATTATAAGGAGGGGAATAATGTTTTCGTCCCATTTACAAGTAAAATGGCTCTGAGCTGTCTGCTGTTTAATCTTCAGTCTCTGGCATTGCTTAATCTTGTACTGTTGAGACTTTCCTTTTGCTCTGCAATAAGTACATTAAAATTCGAGAATAGGTGCAAAGGTGCCTTGCAATCTAAATTTAAAATTATTTTGAAAGATGCATCTTTAAATATTTGTGTGTTAATTGTAAGATAGGAAATTTGCTTTGAGCAGACACACTAATGCAGAAGGTTGGTATAAAGGATAAAGAATCTTGCTGCATGTCGGATATTCAAGGTTCTCATTTTTTTGGTGTTTAGTGGTTTCTACTCTGGGCAGTAGTCAAGTGTAAGTAGCAATGAAGGAACATGTGTTATTTTTGGAACCTGCTTTTGGGTTTGTCATCTTTTCTTGCTGTGGATGGGAGGAACTTTTCTCAACAGCTGTTAACGAACTGCACATATAGTTCTGACCATATAGCTGTTCAGATGTTTTACTCTCTGTTTCATATTTGGCTACAATAATCCAGTGGCCATGGTACTGGATTAGGAAACTAAAAATTGAAAGTTCAAACTTCAGTTCAATAGATTTGAGCAGTTGAAGTCAGCAAACCTTTCAAATTGTGTGAACACCATGGAAGCTCTTGGATTTTTGGAAAACCAAGTGTTTCACTACTTTTGTTCGGAGAAAAGAAATGACCTTTCCTATATAGTCTGACTTACTTACAACTCTAATTCCATACTGCTTGATGATGTGAAGTAGCCTCAAGCCAATTCCTGATGAACAATAAAGGCTGCCTTGTTAATATTCTAAGGACAATCAAAAATATGCATAAAACTGGAAAACTGACAGCACTACTTGCATAGCAATGTGAATGGAGCATTAAATAGAGTAATCTTTCTTTGAAAAAGTACTTGGAGAATAATGGATGGCTAGGAATTATAGTGAATTGAGGTCAGTTGATGTCATTAAACTAAAAAGAGTTTATTATTGTCATCTAACCTCAAAGATTACATTGTCTTGAACTTATTTTCTTCTGGCTCAAATTTCTACCTTGACATCTGTTTTTCTTTGTTAATTGTGAAATGAATGTGCTTAACTTTTAGCATGTTATGTTTTACATTTATCAATAGCTAAGTATTCTTTTGAATAAACATATGGATTGATGATCATTGGATACACATGTGGATGAAAATGGAATAGTGTAGGTTAGATGGGCTTCAGGTTGTTTTCACAGGTCGGCACAATGTCTATGGCCGAAGGGCCTGTACTGTGCTGTAATGTTCTATGGCCTTTCAGTAGCGCTATTACAGAATAAAAAATTAATTAAGTCTCTCAATTAATCTCTGAGATCATTGCTGAAATTAATACATCAATAAATATTTAGTGCATTTCTATAGAATTCTTTGCTGTTTTATCAGAGGTGTTATTTAACTTAAATGGATCAACATCTGTTTAAACAGCATACAGAAAAATATCTATCAAACTGGTTTGAGCCTTAATTAGCTAATATTGGCAATAATAATTCTTAGGAAGATGCTGGTTAGTTCAATGGTTTTGCTGCCTAGTGGATGGTGTGGTTCCAGCTCTGATGGAATTGTGACCTACTTTCTTGTCCTGCCTGAGAGTGAGGGACAATGGCAAACCACCACTGACAAAATTCCAAAGATATCACCAAGGAGGGAGGGCTCTTCTAGTGCACTAATAGAGTCTCTGCCTCTGGGCCAGGAGACTGGAGTTCAAGCCTCACTTACAGCAGAGATGTTCCATAACATCCCTGGATAAGTGAATTAAATTTACCTATGGGTCAGGGGGAAGCATCAGCAGACATTGAGCTGATGATCTCACTTCAAGGAGAACACAGGTGACATGACCATTTAGGCACTAATCAGTAGATCTGAGGTAAACAAAACATAGAGACAAGTGACATAATGGATGATAGCATGGACTTAGGATAAAAAGTCCTAAGTTGTAATTTATTAGACAACTTCAGTGCTGTATATTCAGCTTATTCAAGACCAAATGTTTGATCCAAGATTTATTCAGAGGAAGTTTTAGAATAAGGTGTAAAGTCATAAAAGTGATTTCTCCTCTTTTATATACTAGTCAGATCAGTTTAGACTAAAGCCTCATTTCTGAACTAGTGCAACTCCATTCCACTTCATGGCTTGCATTGGGATCTCTCAGAAAGGGCCCCTAAAAATGCTAGGATTGACTGGTTCAATAGCCTAGTTACATTCCAGATTCTAGTAACGCTTTATATTAAACCCCTCTTGTGCTTTTAGCATTAATCCTAACATTAGTCTCCCTCCTTGCCTATTCAGTGTCCTTTGAAAATAATCTTCCACTATTTACTTTCTTAATCCTTTTCAGATCTTTGAATTTTTCCATTTGGGCTGGCCCTAAGCTTCTCTGCTGTGATGAAAACTGTTTTAGCTTTTCAAGTGTGTCTCATATATCCCCCATCCTAGCATTCTCTAGCCATCAACTGCACGTTTTGATGGCTGCAATATCTTTCTAGAATGGCATATTCAAAACTGTTCACATGTTTCCATCTATGATTTTACATACTGTCTTGACCAGATTAAGAATCATTTACTTGTTTATTTTTATAATCAAGACCCCATGCATAAAATCCAATTTTACCCATGTCATTCTCCATCTAAAATCCTGCTTTGAAAGATACGTATGTACCCTCAGATTTTTCTGTTTTCTGCATTCTATTGTATTCTTACTCTCTGTTCTTTACCAATAGCTACCTGTTCATATACGTTCTTGGCATTGTTTCAGTTCAGACTCTTCCTTGGTCAACTATTTTCCTTCCATGAACAGCATCAAAATTGATTTGGTTAACTCTTGTTTTTGCTGTTGTTTCTAATCATACTGGCAGGTATGATGGACCTCAACTCAAGTAAATTCCTTGGCTTCTATTTTCTCTTTGTTTAGCACATGTCTGTTCATTTTTTGTTCTGAATCCACCTATGTTCCATCATATTCTCCAACATCGGTCTTTACAGTTTGTGATGGCCCATAACCTAGCAAAAAAGAATCCAAAACATACAGACAACAAATCAAACGGATTAAGAGATAACTGGAAAAGAGAGATTAGTAAACAATTTGTCCAATAAACCATGCTATTATTTGTTCAACATCAGTAACTAGACTTCTGTAAATAAATAAATAAAGGACTTCAGCAATTTGCTGAAAGAATGATGTGGAGGTGCCGGTGTTGGGCTGGGGTGGACAAAGTTAAAAATCTCACAACACCAGGTTGTAGTCCAGCAGGTTTATTCAAAAGTATGAGCTTTCAGAGCGCCGCTCCTTTGTCAGCTAGCTAGTGGGCAAGGTACATAGGACAGAGAATTCATAAGTAAAAGATTTGTATTTTCAGATACATTCTATCTTGTTCAAAAAGCACGCAATCTGTAGGCAGTCAGTCAATGACATTTTATAAATTCCTACTTTGGAAATAAAACCAATCTGACTCCAGGTTGGGATACAGACAGACTCTAACCTCACACCTTTACTGCACTGTCTGAGCTGAGGTGTCCCCCTTTTTTTAATTATCTTGGGACTGTGACTTGAAAGAAATTCTGGGATTTAGATACTTCTCATTCTAAGCGATTGAAGACTTAACAGCAATCTAGGTTTGTCTAATACATCACATCAGTTGTATGACACTTGAATCTGTTTCTATAAATTCTGTGTCCTATGTACTTGCCCCATAGCTATCTGATGAAGGAGGAGTGCTTTGAAAGCTTTTACTTTCAAATAAACCTGCTTGACTATAATCTGTTTGTATGATTTATACAGGTTACTAAGGAAAACCAAGCAAAGCAAGCACCTTAGGTAATGACTGTATTCTTAAAATTGGGAATCAAGAGAAATTAACTTGAATTATCAGAGAAATTGCAGTTGATTCTGCACATTTTGTACTGAATGGTAGAGACAATTAAGACAATCTTGAGCATTGGCTAAGCCCCCCCACTCAGCTTAGAGGTTATCAATCCTGATCACCAATTCCTTCAACATTCTTTTCATCACAAAGGATTTCACCATCTCTTCTTCTAGGCTTTAACTTGTTCACTGCTCCTGACTGAGAATTAGAAATAATACTCTTCAGCCCAACTAGTCCACACTGACCCTCCGAAGAATAACCCACCTCGACCCATTCCCCTACCCTCTAATTCCCCCTGACTAATAACCTACACTATGGGCAATTTAGCATGGCCAGTTCACACAACTTGCACATCTTTGGATTGTGAGAGGAAACTAGAGCACTCGGAGGAACCCACGCAGACAAAGGGAAAATGTGCAAACTCCACACAGACAGTCGCCTGAGGCTGGAATTGAATGCAGGTCCCTAGTGCTGTGAGGCAGCAGTGCTAACCACTGAGCCACCATACCGCCAACCAACTTGAGTTCCACAGACTCTCAGGGACAGTAGGTATATAGAAGAATGAGAAAGCATTTAGGTTAGTCATAGTAGTGGGATGGCAGCAGGCAAATGCAAAACCAGCTGACATGCCACTCTAGGTGGCTGAAGGCCACATCAGTTGGTTAGAAACCATTCAGAACAGGAAAGCGATTGGCTACAAACATGAGAGGAGAGAATAAAAGGTTTGTCAAATTTTTAGACAATAATAAAAAGAGTGAATAGTGAACCTGCATGTTTGGAGAGAAATTCAGAATTTTGCCAGTGAGGGCCAAGCAAGTGATAGAAATAAAAAAGCAAATATGAGGGTTGACCAAGTTTCTTTAAATAAGACAGACTGTAACAATTTCTATAGGTATGTAAATGGGAAACGAGGCGTAAAGGTAAACGTGGGCCTGCTAGAGGCAGTGACCTTGAAATTATAGTGGGAAATGAGGAAGTGGTAAAGATGTTTAACAAGTACTTTGCGTTTGTCTTCGTGGACAAGACATGAAAAGCACTCTGAAAGTATTAGGGAGACAAAGGTCTAGCAAAAATGAGGAACTTAAAGAAATCTGTATCAGAAAGAAATACTACTCCTGGCATGGACCCTATGGACCAAATTATCTCCTTCAATTCGTAAAATGACTCTGAAATGTATGGCACTGTGTCGTAATGAATTGTTCTGGACCTACACATCTACAGCTTAGAGTTTTGAAGTAGCTGCAGAGATGGGGGAATATTGGTTTTGATCTTGTAGACTTCTTGGATTGTACAACACTGCTCAAGGATTAGAAGGTAACAAACAAATCCCTACTATTTCAGGAAGGAAGAGCAGAAAAAGCAGGAACTTATAGGTTCATTAACCTAATATCAAGAGTAGTCAAAATGTTGGAATGTATTGTTAGGGCACTTTGAAAATCATAACATGGTTCAGCAGAATACATCTGAATTGATTAAAGGGAAACTAACTTTGGCAAATATATTCAAGTTATCTGGGATGAAATAGGTATGGGTGAACTGATGGATGTAGTTATTTAAATTTTCAAAAAGCATTTGGGAAAAGTTTCACAAATGTTTATTATGTAAACTTTGTACTCAGAATCAGGTGCAATACAATGAGATAATAATGAATTGAATTGCAGGGGATTTGCCCAAACATTTGGTGCTTAACAGGAATTCAGGTTAACCAAGGAAGCTCCTATATAAGCCATGTTGCCTTCAAATGTGCTCTGCCAAAACAAAAATCCCAAATGCATACACAGTATGTGTGTGGAATGTGTTTATTTTCAATTGGCTCACACCTTACAATGGTCTGACCTTGTAGAGTAAATGACATTGAAACATGTTGGGTGTCAGGTCCAGAAAAACTCAATCTTTTTCTACTTATGACGTTGTCTTTGGATGAGGTTGACAGTCTGTCCATTTCAGTGCAGTCAAATATATTTTTCCATGTTTCTGTGCTGCAGTGTGAAATCCCAGAGCATCTCTTCAGACTAAGGCAGGGAACCAGGTTAGTGAGGGCAAGCACTCTCGGACTCTTCAGGGTCGTTGGCTTCCTCAGTTGAAGAATGTGCTGCACCAATGATTGCTTCATCTGTCAGATACATTGTGGTAGCATAGATTTCCAATTCTAAGAAATAGTAGCTTTTTGGTGCTATCCTGTTGGCACATAGCAAAGCAGAGACCCATTCTTTCCTACACTTTTTGTTGAGTATTCAATGTTTAAATATCGAAGAGTAATCTGGTGAAAAATGGGAAGAACAATCTTGTATCATCCACCTTTATATATTCTTGGTGTACACTTGTTCAGGATGAGAGTGAAGCCATTTTGCAATCAACTGTTGCCACACCCTTGCTCTTTACAATGTGGAAGATTATGCTGAGCCGTGTGTTGAATTTGTCTAGCAATCCATCACAGCAGATGAACTGCTTGTGGCCCAGCTCCTCTTAGGAGACTTTACTATCCTGCAGGAATGCTTCTGAGGTGGAAACACTCTCTGCCTGATCTGCCTTGAGCTACATGAGCAAAGCTGCTTCACAATGGCTCCGTGACTCATATGGGATATGCAGCTGTTCTGACATTGAAAGACAGAAGATAGGAACAGGATGAGGCCATTTGACCCCTTGAACCTCCTCCACCATTCCATATGATCATGGCTGATCATGGAGCTCAATACCATAATTCTACCCTTCCCCATCTCCCTTTACCTCCAAGAGCTGAAGCTACCTCCTCCTTGAGGTTTGGCCTCAACCAGTTTCGTGATTTTCCAGCTCACCACTCTCTGGATGAAGAAAATTCTACTCATCTTAGTCCTGAAAGGTTTACCCCTTGTCCTTAAACTATTACCCCTAATTCAGAATTCTCCCACCCTCAGAAATATCCTTCCTGCATCGAACCTGTCTAGTCCTTTTGGTATTTCATAGAAACCAGCAAAGTTCGCCCTCATTCTTGGAAATTTCATTGAATTCAATCCTAACTGACTCAATCTCTTCTCATAACTTAGTCCTGCCATCCCAGGAATTAATTTGGTAAATGATTGCTGCGGTCCCTTTATAGGAAGAACATCCCTCCTCAGGTAAGGAAGCCAAAACTGCATACAATATTCCAAATGTGGCCTCACCAGTGACTTGTACAATGGCAGTAAGACATCCTTGTTCCTGTACTCAAATCCTCTCCCTATGAATGCCTCCTGTACTGCTTGCAGCAAATACAAGTACACTTTCAGTGACTGGTGCATGAGGCGACCTAGGTCTTAAGGAACAAAGGCCCTCTCTCAATTTACAGCCATTTAAGTCATAACTTGCCTTCCTATTTCTGCTACCAAAGTAGATAATCTCACATTTATTCACATTATACTTCATTTGCTATGCATTTGCCTACTTACTCAGCCTGTCCATTGCACACTGCAACATCTCTGCATCTTCCTCACAGCCCATCCTTCCAACCAGCTTTGTGTCATCTACAAATTGAGATATTGCATTTAATTCCCTCATCTAAATTGTTAGCATATAACTGGAGTCCTCATACCAATCCCTGAGGTACCCCACTAGTTGCTGCCTGCCATTCAGAAAAAACCTCATTTATTCCTACTGTTTGTTTCCTGTTAGCTAACAAGTTTTATATTCACATCAATGCGCTACCCCGAATCCCATGCCTTCAAGTTTTCACATCCTGTTCCTTGCTGGAGTGAAGAACTGCTTGTGGATCTGTTCCAAGATGTTGCCTTGTGCTCCAAAATGGTTGACAAACTCAATAATGGAATCTACTATACTTTAGCAATGTAAACCTCAGCTGTAAAGTTTTCTATGGGATCAATGTACTCTTCTCTCCCTTTGACTGTATTTTTAAACCTCTGAGAGGTTGAGCCTGCTTGTGGAGTTTGAACCTCCTTTTGGAGAGATCTTGATGTCAAATGACAGCTTGCTTGGAGTGCTGCGGTTTTGCACTCCAACACGGCCTAATCTCCACCGAGGGTTTGGCGCACTCAAGTGACAATCTTGCATGATTTTGGATAACTTGGAGGTGCCGGTGTTGGACTGGGGTGGACAAAGTTTAAAAATCTCACAACACCAGTTTATAATCCAACAGGTTTATTTGGAAGCACAGGTTTATTTTGGATAATTTAGAGTTTCCAGACAGAACTTGAGTTTATCATGGGCATCATTCTATTATTTTTGCTGTTCTGACACCTTTGAATGCAACTGGAATTTCGGGTTGTTGAGAATTCAACCTGATTGCAATGTCTCTTCTAATTAGCACAGATTGTGGATTGGTTATGGAGTGAAAATAAGAGCAGGAAAAACATGGGACCGTTTTTGGTTTGGTGGATCTCTGTATCTCCATGAATCTGTCATCTCCTCAGCCTACTTGTTTAACTTGGTTGAAAAGTCTGAGCTGATGCATGGGGAGTGAAGAGACATGTTTTCTGGGCTTCTCTTTGCTGTGGTAGATCTGCCAGAAAGGAGAGTTTAAGAATGGATGAACATTATCCTTTCTGAATGAGACAGAAAAGGGAGTGGAAGTTTGTTTGTGTCTAGTGCCCTGTAGGGAGGGGAGTGTGAAGGTAGGGATCTTAATTCTTTAATCTGGTGTGATTTTTCAGTCTTGTCATCTTGCATGGCTAGAATAGATGCCCCTTCTACGATCTCCTTGGCCCTCCTATGGGTGAAATGTTTAAAGAAGCATATGCTGGTTCAGGTGCTGGTTCCTGTGTGCACTGTGGAAAAAGGAAATTGTAAAAGTCCAGTGTATATTACATTTATTGGGGGAATTGAAGAGAGAGTATGTCTGTGTTAATAAAGGAATAGGTTTTAGGTTTGCCTGTAAGTAAGTAATTACATTAAGGATGTTGCTTAAAGTAGAAGTTTCTAAAGATTTTACTGCACTCTTATTTAGAAGTTGGTGGAATAAAACAGATGCCTTTTGTATCTGGCAGAATGAGGCACTTTGAGCTCTTGTCGACATACTGCAGCATGCTGAGAATTGAAGGCAAATGTGAAGAAGTTGATGGTTTTTGTCAGAACAATATATCTGAAAAATATGAACTCAGCCCTCAGCTTGCCAGACTGACTGATTTTTCTGAATAAAACCATTAATAAACATCAGCATTTTATTGGCGTACTTAATTATTTCATTTGAAACATATGTGAACTTAGAAAATCTGGTAAAGAAAGTGATTTTCTAAATTTAAAAACAAATTTGGTTTTATTTCAGTTGTAACATTTAGTAGTTATCTGTAATTATTCATAGTCATAATTTTTCACATTAAAAATCAAAATCTGAGCTAATCCGATCAAAGTGCTGTGCTTAAATTTGCATGATAATAGTGAAACAACAAAGTGTGATGTTGAAGTGTGGTGCCAGTATTTGAAACACAAGTGTGAAGTGTTACAAACAAATTAAGGAAGATTACACGCAGTGACTTTTGTTAGATCTGGTGTTGTGCTGCTGCTGTTGCTGCAGAGCTGTAATGGGAAAACACCACTTTATAAGGCCTCTCTGTCACAATACTCTGAGGGGCTGCAAACTGTGCAGAACCCTTCAGGCTGTACTCTTGACATGGAATGCATTTTGTAAATATCCAAAGAATTGTAATTGTGTTGAGGTACCTTAAGGTGGAACATGCTGTATGTACAAAAGTTGAATGGTATTGTACCTTCTGTAAGTTTCAATTTGAAATATTTTGAAATGTACTTTCCAGATTTTAGGAATACATGTTGGAATGTTTTATTGCTCAGAATGGGGTTAATTTTCATTGTTTCAAGATTTCAGGATATTGGTCCACTTAAAAGAATTTGGAACCAGTGTTTGCTTTTGACTGACTCCAAGAAGATGATGTTTTTCTTTTACAGTTATCACTTTCAACTCTTCTTAAGAAAAGACAAGATGAACCACTGATGCTAGTTTCATTCTTCTTGTTCTTTCAATCGTTGATTGGCCAACTTAGTTTCATTTCAAGAATAATTTGTAATTGATTTCCTGTGAACCACTTCAGATAGGGGTTGACCTTTCTAAGACTGATTTACGGAGAAATCTTTTCTTTAACCATCCACAAGCCTTCATCATAATCAATGGGTCCATTCAAAATGCATGTTAGTAGAGTTTTCAACATCCAAAGGATGAAGGGAAACCAGGACAGATTGTGAAAATGGATTTGATGTAGAATTGCTAAGCAGGTCTGAGGAACTATTTCACCTGCTCTTCTATTTTCCCTTGCTGGTGTTCTTTGTATTTGGAAATACAAAAATACTGTGCTGAAACACTGCATATTGAGAAATTCTCTACATTGCATTGGTGCAGACTATTGCAACTATCTAATTGTGGGCACAAGTGGGATTGAAAACTTTGTTCAGCTAATGGTAATAAGTATGGAAGAAATAGCTCAGGCTTTTTCCAGGGGGCCTGGATTCAAGTCGCACCTGCTCCTACAGTCTATAATAACATCTCTGAACAGGTTGATTTAGAAGATATATAGCTCAGGTCTTTAGAATGGACTTGGCCTCCAAATATAAACCATAATGAGAGGACTCAGACAATGATAAATATGTTATGGAGTCTCAGAATTTTTGTGAAATGTTTAATATAAAAATGAAACCTGTAAACCTTCCTTTTGAGCCCTCAGTTCTTCAACTAAATGAGGGGGCAAAAAAAAACAAATAACCATCAAAAGATTTTGAACAATGTGATTGTCTTATACTTTGTTTTATTAGTAATTCTGATTAATTCAAGTGTGGATTGCACCCCATGGTTGAGGCTGGTTTTATGACCTGCAGAAAACACCGTATTGTAGTGTTGGGAAATCTTTCCCTGTGCCTGATTGACAAGAAAATCTACTCCATGTTTATATGGCAGGATTATTTTAATGAAGGACATAATTTGTTAAAAATAAGAGTTAACACTGCCATGATCTTCTGTTAACGGTCACTTAACGTTGTTAACAGCAGTTTATGTGCGTGGTACGCAAGGCAAGTTTTTAACTAAATGACTTGTAATTTCTTTAAGCTCATTCTATTTAAATTTTTGACTTCTACATTCAAAAGCTTATCAGCTTTTTTTGTAAAACAAGAGACATTAAAAAAAATTCCTTGCACTTGGTTATGGGAACAGACCAGTTTTGTGACTGCCCCCACATCCATGAACTTCCACCCCTTTCCATTTTTGTTTCCACAGCCGTTTACTTGCTCGTGATGTTTGCTGTGAGTTGTTTGTATTCTTGAAACCCATTTTCACTGGGACTAACAAGTAACATTACTATGGTGCTTGTCATCCTCACCGTCAACTACCCTATTTTTGTCTGTGATGCCTTCCAGAGTGTCCTTTGCCTTACTGAAGTATGTCTTTCTAACTGTCTTTCAGATATTGATGAATGTGACAATGACTACAATGGTGGCTGTGTTCATGAGTGCATCAACATTCCAGGCAACTACAGATGTACTTGTTACGATGGCTTTATGTTGGCACATGATGGCCATAATTGCCTGGGTGAGTAACGTAATTTCTAGTTATTTTCATAGCATGTCTGTGACATGTTTGTTGTCCAAAGCTTGAAAGTATTATTAATTTCAGCATTATTCAATGGAGCAGATACTTGGGAGTATGGAAAAAAGATCTTGCACCTGTAACTGCATCTCTCCATTGTACTTTTAAGTATCAAAAATCTTAATTTGCAGGGACTGATACTTTGAACGAGGTAACCAGAATTCTCGGTCTCTTGTGCTCTAATCCAGGATTTCCGGAGTTATTCTGTGACCATTATTGGGCTGTGGCTTAAATTATATTCTGGATAATGCATTTATTGTGAAAAAGAAATTGAGGAAATTTCCCCAAAGTTGCTGACAGAAATGAAATTGAGAGGGAACAGGTTGAAGAATCCACTTTTTAAAATGTAGCCTTAATCTGTGACCTGTACTGCCTTGGAGTGTGGTTTACTGCTAGAGGATGGCATTACAAAATAGAGAAAAGGGCAACAATGTGAAAAAAAATTGGGATAGTTTTGTCAGAGAAGAGGAGATTTAAGAGGTGACGTGAAGATGAAACATCAGGTCAATCTCTTGTTCTTGGAAGTGGGAAGGGTATTTAGTTAGACTGGGTGGTACCTTGCACAAATCCTGACACCTTCCTGTTTTCTCTCTCTTCACCTCCCCAACCCCAGAGTAAATTCTGTACACACAGGATCATGGTTGATTTGCAACCAGTTAAAGCTCTTAATTGGCCAGTTAAGACCACTTAATGGTCAGTCAACTACAACTGGGGTTAATCCAGTTTTAACTGGGACTAATCCAAACTATATACATAGGAGTTGCTATGGTGTATGTAGCTTGATTGGGGTTGGGGTTGGGGTTGGCAGGGAGAGGAGATCAGTGGGTGGGGATATCAAGCAGGATTGTCCAGCGGAAGCCAAAGCTTCCAACTGTGCCTCCAGTGTCATCTCTCTACAGCCCCCAGCCTTGGGTCCTCTCCAATCTTGGGGTTGTAAAGTGCTCTTCCTGCAGCAGCCTTGGTCACCTCCAAGTGCTGCTGAGTACAAGAACTTGCTGGGCACTGCTTCCAGCCCTCCTGGAGACCTGACCTGATCTACTGAAGTGACTCCAAGAGATCAAATGAAAGAGGTGACCAGCATGATATGGTGCAGGGATCAACCTTCTTCAGAGATTTTGGACAGAAGCTGGAGGAATTGTTCGGAGGTTTTTGAGAGCATTGAACGGGTTCTGAGTTAATAGGAGCAGAGATGAATTTATTATTTAAGACTACTTGGATAGGCGGCTGAAAGACAAAAGAATAAAGGGATATGGAACATGACAGGGATATATAATTAGGATTATTGCTAAAAGATAAATCCTAACTGAGATTTGTTGGGCTAAATGGCCTATTTCTGTACTATAATTTCAATGCATTTGTGAAGTAGCAAACTAAAAGGTGTACACAGAAATGCTAAATAGAAAAGAATTAGGAAATACTAGTTGACCTTCTACTATTGTGGTAGTCATATGGTACATCTCCTCGACCTGTTCACTTCTGTTACTGCACACCTCTGGAGCAGGTGTGACTTGAGCTGGATCTTCTGGTTCAGACGTAGGAACATTGTCCATTGCACTGTAAGTGTTCCTTTTTAGTCACAATACAATTATAACAGTACCGATTGATCCAATTAACTGATTATCAAGTAGTTCACAAAGTGTGAAATAAAAAAAATGTTGTAGAGATCATAAACTAAGAGTCATGGATTCAATCTTGCCTTATTACTTTTAAACGCGCTGCAGTTACCACAAACCATGTTTCAAATTACTTGTATATGATATCCTGAAATTTTATATACTGTGCTCTTGGATTCTGCAATGGGCTTGAACTCAAACATTTAGTACAGCAAAGCCAAGGTGTTCATTACAAATAGCTCACTTGCTATTTCCCCCTTTACCACTAGTGTGCGCTTAGATGCAAAGTTGGTTTCTGGAGCTCTGCAGAATTGTGATAACAAAGTGACATTGAAAAATTGAAAATGGGACACCGCCATTAATATATGAGCAAGACTATTTTCCCAGCAGGCAGACAAGTTTGAGATGAAATATAGATGTAACTGAAGTATGCCACATATCAACTCGGTTCCTTAGAAATCAAGGTTGTCATTGGTTTTCAGGAAAGCAGTGCTTACCAGGTATGAATGAGGTGGTTTGTTCCTAGCACCTCACTAGTTGTATTGGAAGTAGTGGAGTATCCCATTACAACCAGAGCAGCCATATCCAATCATGCTATTACACAAATCTGCAGCAAGTCACTCTTGAACCGAGGCCTCATGACTCAAAGGTAAATAACACTCCTGGTGTGACTCACACACCCTGCTGTCAGCCAAATCCAGTTACTTGCTTCAAATGAATCATCACTTTCAACTCCAGTTTGACACGTGACCTGGTGTGATTTGGGAATTAATTTCCGAGAGACACATCTGGGAATGAAACATCACAAAGGTTTTGTTTTTCAATCAGATGCGGTATAGTTGCAACCAGGATTACATGGACACCAAAGATTTCCAAAATGCTTCATGGAAACTTTGTATGTGTAATTATAAGTTTTGTATTTTTATTAGCAATAAACATGAAACTGACATTTTTGAGCAAAAGCTTGCATATTAATAAGGGCTCAACTTTGTTAGACAGTGGGGTGGACATTGCAGTGTTCTTCAGTTCTGCCAGCTCGATTGTTAACTGTCATGGTAAAGCCACTGTAAACTCAGTGTTAAATAATGCTTTAAAAATGTATTACTGAGGAGAATCAGACCAAGTTTAAATAAAGTTTTTCTATTGCTGTTTTAATATTAAATAATCAGCTAGAATACATTGACGGATCTCGCATGCCCAACAGGGTACTATGTTTAGAAAGATGTTACGGCACCAGTTCTGAGTTGGACTTTTTGAGGGAAGCTACCACTGGGATCAGTGAATTTACCCGATAGTACTTTTGTAACAAAATATGATTTGCAATTATGTCCATAGAATTATGCCCATATCAGAAATTCTTCAAAGGTAACTAATTTCTTGCTTGAAATATTAGTCTTTCTCCCTTTTGACTTATCAATAGCTGTACTGACACGAGATGGGAATTAGATAGGTCAAATTGACGATGCAAAATAGGGCCAAACCCAATTTGGCAGTGACATTAATTTGATTACTATAGATATTGGGAAGTACTGCAATGGAGTCCAACTTAGGATCAGCTATTGTTCACTTTGGTTGTCCATGTGTTGGGAGATCAAATTTGTCTTTTGACAACTGCTTGAGGCAAGTCGGACTTCTTCTTGTTAGATTGACAATTGCAACTAAGTACTTTTACATTGTCTGTGTTTAATATGTGCTCAATAGTTATTCTAATGCAGTGGTTTTGTGGATTTTTTTCTCCTAAGGTTAACCTTATTTTTTGGAACTTATGCAGGTATCCTGTAACAAGTATTTTTTTCAGAATGTAAATTAGTTAAGAAAATCAAGATTTTTAAATATGTTTTGTTAATATGTTGTGGTACTGAACATCAATTTCATCAAAGTTGGAAGCATCTTTGAAAATAATGTTCATGTCAATGTCAACATTCATCCTGGCTTTTTAGAAAAGTTACTGTCAGGCAGACTCTCTCCTGACAGAACCTTCCAATTTCCCTTAAATTGAAGTCCAGCATTCTCCTTGTCAATTTGGTTGGGAAACAATGTTTAACTTTGTATAACTTTAAGTATAACATAGTTTGCATTTTGTATTTTCAGAAGATGGTTTTACTACTTTTGTTTGTTTCCAAGCCTTGATAATGTTTTATTTGCCTTGCAATGGGGTCTAGCTGTACATTAAAATGATTTTCTTTTTTAAAAAAGCTTTCTTGCATATTAGCAGGGTTCCGGAGTGCACACAACCACAAAAATTTCCAAGTCAATCAATGTGTCTAGGAATGCTAGAGGGAGATTGCTAGAATCTGAGTTTAAGAAATGTTTTCTGCACCTCTTACTTTTAACTATTGTGAATCTCCTTCATTTCCTCCTTCCTAATTGACCCTCGCTTCCCTAGCGTATCTTCTGTGAAGACAGAACTAAACTGGTTGTCTTAACTGCTCTGCCATTTACTATTCTTCATAATCTCCTGTTTCAGATTGTAGGGGGCCTACATTTTATCTTCTTACTTGTAGAAGTTCTTAAAGTCTGTTTTTATGTTCCTTGCAAGCTTACATGCGCAGTTTATTTCCTGTTCTTAATCAACTTCTTGGTCCTCATGCTGCATTCTGAACTGTTCCTTGTCTTGCTACTCTTTGAATGCAATATTCCAAAAGTGGTCCAACCAATGTCCTGTGTCGCTGTAATGTGACATTCCAGCTGCTACACTCAATGCACTGACCAATACAGGCAAGCATAGCAAACACCGCCTTCGCTATGCTTTCTCCCTGCAACTCCATTTCCAAGGAATTGTGAACTTGCATCCCAAGGTCTCTTTCATTAGCAACACTCTGCAGGACATTATGGATCATGTGTGGGCATATGGGATTAATTTAGAATGACACCATGGTCAGCATGCTCATTGTGGGCTGAAGGTCCTGTTCCCGTGTTGTACTGTACTGTTCTACGTTCTACATATAACAAGCTGTTTGGAAGGCTTGTGGAATGTTAATCTATATTGTTGAGGATTTGAGTAGTGAAGTCTTCATTTGACAGATTACACCTGGAGTAGTGTATGCAGTTTCCATCTCTTTATCTTGGAAGATATTGCCGTAGAGGGAGTGCAGTGAATATTCACCAAGCTTGATTCTGGAATGGTGAGACTGTCCTATGAAGAGAACATGAGCAAACTGGGCCTGTATTCTCTTATGCATTGAATAGTGAGGTGATCTTATTGAAATCTACAAAATACTTGAAAGAAATAGACAAGTAGATGCAGGGAAGATGTTTCCCTTGTTTGAGGAGTCTAGAATCAGGGACATAACTTTAAAAACAAGGGTGCCATTAAGGACCAAGGTGAGGCAATTTTTTTGTTTATTCCGAATCCTTGGAATTCTCCACCTCAGAGTGCTGTGGAAGCTCATTTATTGAATATATTTAAAGTAGAAGTTTATGTTTGATCAGCAATGATGTGAAGGGTCACAGGCATAATGTGGGGGGGCGGGGAAGGAGTATTGAAGAGTCATTCAGCCATGGTTGTATTAAATGGCAGAGCACATTCGACTGGCTGAGTGGTCTTCTCCTGTTCTATTTATCTATCTATGTGCCTACTCCAGGAATTTATTTACCACCATATTTTTGTTATAGTGGTTTGCCCTGTCTATATGTAGGTTAAATTGACACATGATTACTGTAGCATCTTTGTTTCATTGCTAATTACCTAGTTAATACTGTCCCTGCCTTTACCAATCCTATTTGGAGGTCTATAGATAAATCTTCCTCATGGTTCTCCCCACCTCCATTGCTGTTTGCCTCCACCAAGATTGATTGCACATTTATGCTTTTTACGTCCATATCTTTTCTCACTGTTGCACCAATTTCAGTTTTCCCTTACAACACCTACCTGTCCTTCCTAAAGTTTGACTATCCTTTGATATTCAGTTCCTAGCCTCCTCCACACTGCAGTCATGTGTCTGTGATTACAATCCTATCATATACCCATTTAGAATGCTTTGCACTGTTAATTTATCTACCTTATTGCAAATACTTCGCACATTCATCTGGACTCAAATGTAATACCTTGTCATTTTAACACCCCTTTTGCATTCTGGCTGTCCTTACTGTTAGCCCTTGTTTCTTCTGCTTTGCACTTTTGCTGTCTCCTTTTCTACCTTTCATTTCCATCTTTGTTTCCCTTACTTTTTTGTCTTGCCACTCAGGTTTCCATTCCCCTGCTACTCTGGTTTAATCCCTCCCTGACATAAATTGTTGATTTAGATTGCTTGGCTATCAGCTTGTCATAGTGATCTTTGCAGTACCTACTAGTCATAGCTGACACCTGAGAATACTCTGTTTATCGGTTCTGTTTTCTTTCCAACAACCAATCTTCAATATGTCAGTATGTTAGCCCCAATCCCACATGATCTAATTTCACATGCAGTGTGTGTCTGAGGATAAAACAGTATCATTAAGTATTCATCTGCAGCTGTGACCAAGAACATATGCACCAACGAGAAGCCAAGGCTGAATACCACTTAGACTGAATCAACAAATTTTTCAATGTTCAACTCTGCCTTTCAAGCAAGCCAGAACCTAGTCCCTTACCCAACTAGATCTCCTGTCCCTCCTCCATCCAAGTCCTCCAAGAACTTGCTACTTCACTGCCCCTCTTCAGTCATTGCAGTTCCAGACTTGCTCTGCCTTTGCTGCTACTATAACTTCCTGTGTATCCTATCCTGAGTATATCCAATCATCCAACATTCTAACCAGCTAATGTGTCAGCTCCCCCCGATCTGATGAATATTGTCCCCTTCACTCTGTCATGAGCCCCACCAATCCCAAAGTACACTCTGAACTCAAACTCAGAGTAATCTCAAACCCAGAGCTTTCACATACAGTTTTTGTTTAGGTTTGGTTCAAATCTTCCATGTCTCATGGCATATGAAAGAAACCATTTTATTCCCATTGCTATATGTCCAGATCATGATGGTTCCTTCTACTATTGGTTGTCTTGGGGTGGTGGGGATGGGAGTCAGTATTGTTCTGAGTTGGACTATTTTTTGTCATTCTTGTCTGGTGCACCCTCAGTGTGGAATCTAAACCTACTGTGTTTCATCTGCCATAAGCCACAATAGAGAAGACCATTGGATTCCACAGGATGCAGTTCTTGCATCTTAATTAGCCAGTGCACTCCCTTTGCTAAGGCATCTCTGCTGCAGTCTTCACAGCATGGCCCACAAGTAAAGCTGGATATTGCAATGGCCTCATGAAGTACTTCTGCCAAGTGGGAGGGAGAGAAACTTGTAGTTAGTGCATTTGCTTCGTACACTGTTCAAATTTCCTTTTACTTCAATAAACCAGTGAGGTCATTAAGCCTTTTGCGACACTAAGATGTTAAATGTAGAGTCAAGGAATTGGTACTTACTACCGTAGTATTATCACTTGCAGCCTGGCCCTCCTGTCACTGAACTTCAGCTGGTTTTTCTGATGTCTTTACCACTCTGCTTTGAACTGACATGGATAGGAAATTGGTTGACTGGCAGGAAACAGGGTTGGAATATGTATAAGTACTCAAATTGGCAGGACCTGACAAGTGGCATCCTTCAGGCATCTGTGTTGGTGCCTCAATTCATGATTTTCATTAATGACTTGGATAATGACCTAAAGAGTCAAATATCCAAATTTGTAGCAGAGCAAATTTGGGCAGCATGGTAGACAGTATTAATGTCCCAATTCCTCCGCCTCCACCGTATCTGCTCCCAGGAGGACCAGTTCCACCACAGAACACACCAGATGGCCTCCTTCTTTAGAGGCCGCAATTTCCCTTCCCACGTGGTTAAAGATGCCCTCCAAAGCATCTTGTCCACATCCCGCACCTCTGCCCTCAGACCCCACC
>NC_057728.1:16857904-16880837 GCF_004010195.1 Chiloscyllium plagiosum
CATACAAGGTGATGGGTCTTGAAGGAGAACCATTGCTGGTGATCTCTCTGCCTGTATTCCTGATGAAGGGCTTTTGCCCGAAACGTCGATTTTGCTGCTCGTCGGATGCTGCCTGAATTGCTGTGCTCTTCCAGCACCACTGATCCAGAATCTGGTTTCCAGCATCTGCAGTCATTGTTTTTACCTAGTATTAATGACAGCATTAGGTGAATGGGCAAAGCTGCAGCAGATGGTTTTTAGTGTACGCAATGGCAGGTTATCTATTTAAGACCGACAATGGATGGATCAGGGTGTTTCTTAGAAGGTGCAAATTTAAATACAATGGATGCCCAATGAGATTTGGGAGTTCAGGCGAATACTCTTAAAATACCACTCACAATTACAGAAAATAGTCAAGGAGGCTCATGGAATGCTGACCTTTATATCTAATGGGCTGGAGTTTAGGGATGCTGCAGTTATACAAAATCCTAGTTACTCAACACTAGTTATACAAAACTCCATTGAGATAACTGTGAGCAGATCTGGACACCACACCTTATGAAGGATGCTTTGGCGCTGGAGGGAGTTCAATTCAGGTTTACAAGGAAAATATCTGGACTTCAGGGGATAAGTTTATGAGAAGAGATTGGATAAATCAGGCCTTCATTTTCTAGCACAAAGAAGGTTAAGGGGTGATCTAATCAAGGTCTTCAGGATATTAACAAGGAAAGACAGGTAGATAAGCTATTCCTAGAATAGGTTGAATATTCTAGAATCAGTGGCAATAGTCTAAGAATTGTGGACAGTCCATTCAGGGAGATGCTAGAAAGCATTTCTGCACACAATAGTGAAGGTTTGGAGCACTTCCTCAAAAGGCAGTCAATGCTAATTCAATTAGATTACTTACAGTGTGGAAACAGGCCCTTTGGCCCAACAAGTCTACACCGACCCACCCATACCCCTAACACTACCGGCAATTTAGCATGGCCAATTCACCTGACCTGCACATTTTTGGACTGTGGGAGGAAACCCACGCAGCCACAGGGAGAATGTACAAACTCCACACAGTCAGTCACCTGAGGAGGGAATTGAACCCGGGTCTCTGGCGCTGTGAGGCAGCAGTACTAACCACTGTGCCACCGTGCTGCCTGTATGTTAGATTTAAATCTGGGGCAAGTTTTTATTAAGCAAGGGTATCAAGGGATATGTGCCTCAGATCAGCCATGGTCTTGCTAATTGGTGGAGCAGGCTAAAGGGGCTGAATGGCCTACTCTTGTCCCATGTTTCTCCCCTCTGTCTCACAGATGTCTCTCAGAACCAGAAGGGAAATGGGAGATTATGAGCAGTATTTTTTTCAGACATTTATCTTTCCTGAGACTTTGAATGCAAAACTAATGTGGGGAGCATCACAGTTGCTTGAACCAACAATACCGCTGGCAAAATTGCTGGCTAATGATTAGAATTAGAAGCAATAGCTAATTTCTTACTACTTAACCCAGAGGCACAATTGTAACCTTTGTACTGCCGTGCTGATCGAGATCAGTTAACTCAGAAGAGATTGTTAATCCTTGGACTTTTCTGGTGTTGCTGCCTCAGCAAATCCATGATGCTTATAGAAGATGGAATTTGCTGCTTGGCTGCTTTGTTAACAATTATTTTTCCTGAATTAACTTCAATCAACTTCATTATCATCCATTGATGTTATGATTATAAGTGTGGCGAACAATTTTGGGATGGTTTCCTCCCTAATTAACCCAATCCCATTAAAGGAAATGGATTTTGGCTGAAAGCTGAACTGTTGTCAGTTATTGAAGTGGATCATGAGAAAATTACACTTAATTTTCAACTTGGAATATTTTGGCACCTGTCAGGCTCTAACCACCTATATCAGCACTCCAATGTTTTTCTTGTTAATGTATGCTATTATAGGGATTAGCATATCCATTGCACTCAATTAAATTGGTCAATCCTAAAAATACACAGTTCAGATATGGAGAAAGGAGAGAACTAAAATACAACAGTATTAATTCTCCAATCAGTGCTCGCTGCAATACAAAATTATTCAAGTGTATCCAATGGTGAATTGTGCAAAAACTGGTAACAGATCTGTTACCCCAGGGGAAATAGAACAAAGTCCTCACGCAGACATCCGAACCTAGAATTTGTGTGGGGATTGAAAATCAGCATAAATAGTATGTTCCATCGAAAGATGCAATGTTGTTCAGTATTCCTGGAATTAAAAGTAACACGTGGGCCTTTCAGTTTAGACAATCTAGTGTCACATCCAAATCATGGGTCCATGTCTGTTTTCCACTTGTATAACATGTGAGTCAGCATGCTAACATGCGACACATTGGGAAGCCATTTACACTCTCTTCCTGGCAACTTAAGATTCTATTAAATTTGTGGCAACTCATTTTGACTTCAAACCCCAGAGTAGCTAGAGAGGTTACTTCAATGCATCCATCTATGCCAGGTTGGAATTGTGGAATCATTCTTTAGAAATCAAAAAGCTAACATATAAGTCATTGTATCATGCAGCGCCTAGTGTACAATCTTTAATGGCAATAACTCAATTGGTAGGAAGTGTATGGTTAAGTACTAAAGGCTGTTGCGAACATACCCAAGGATTTGACTGCTGACACTGAAGTCACAAGTTGTTATGGTCATAGGCCACAATTGTGATTTTAAATTGTAACCAATGACTCCTCCTCATACATTCTGCTAATGATTTTTTAAAATTTAATTCACTCATAGGCATTTAGTTTATATGAGAGGTAAATTGATGTAGGTATGGTGAACATTTTTGCAATGCTGATTTCAGACTTGTATCATCTCATGAAGTTGACAACATGAAGTCTTTGGATTCCTATTCAAATTTAAAACCACACCCCACAATTTTAAAAATGTCCAAAACCCTACATTATGACAAGCTTTTATGCATAAAAATATTCTTAAACTTCCCTGTGTATAAAAAGTCAATTTTCTTTCGTAATCTGAATACAAAAGCCATTTTAAATCTTATGAAATGTGTTAAGATGCAATGTGTTAAGTTGTTTTAAGTGTTCCAGACAAGTGGCCTGAGTGGATCCAAACAGTTTATTTTAGGCCGTTATGCATACACAAGACTTGCATGTCCAGAGTTACTGAGCTGAGTCCTGCATCAAAGCAAAAGCAACTTGAGATAATATTTTGGTCAAAATCATGATGTTAACAGCTCCAAAGAACAAAATAAAATGCAGCCTTCCTCTTTCCACTTCTTCATTATTATATGAAAGTAAATTAAAAAACAAAATTGATTTCCTCTGAAAGCATGGCAGACGGATATAGGTATAGGTGTGGCATGTGTAAATGTAGCATTCAATTTCTGATTTGAAGTTTTTTTTCCTATTACTTGTAGCAATTTGAAACCAATTTTATTACTAAGAAAATTTTCAAAGGATAAGTGTTGTAAAGGTGTTTTTAAGCAGTTTGGAGGAATGGGAAAAATAAAGTGCTTTTCATTGTCAAACAGGTTTTATTTTAATGTGTGCTGCAATGCTTATTTTAGAGACAATCTGGCCAATTTGATGTGTAATTTGAGCAGGGCCCCTAGTCAGGGTTCAGCTGGTTGACATTTTGTGCTTTGTTGATGCCAGGCAGCAGAATCCCGGAGCGTTTCTCAAGAACCCTTGAATCCTACATTACAGCCATCATCCATTCATCTTTTTTGTCACACTGACAATTTTGCCACAATGTTCCACTCTCTTGCCCTTTCTCTACAGTTCTACAATTTAAAAAAAATCTTTTCTAGTGTATATATTCAATTTTGCTTTGAAAGTTACAACTGAATTCACCTCTACCACCTTTTCAAGCAACAGACTTCAGATCATGTAATTTGCTGCTTTAAAAATTCTCTTGCCTTTCCATTTGATTATTTTTACCTTGTTATGAAACTTTACAATAATAAATCGCTATTACTATTATTAATTCGGTTTTAAAGTAACGGTGAATGGGTTTTTAGTTTTCAGTTCTATGTACATGCCTTTTTTAAAATGGCCAGATTTTTAAAAACTTCTTTGTCAAACAGCATTTCCAAGAAATCAAGTTACTTGAGCTGAACGATTGTACAAGCTATCTGTTGAGATGATTGCTGGAGTGTTTCCTAAATTGAGCTTTTACAATTCAGAGAGTAAGACACCAGATGTGAGGAGCAGTTTCAGTTCACAAGAAAAGATTCATACCAGCAGATGGACTGTTTATCAGCCTTAAGGTAGTGAAATTAACTGGAAAAAGCCATGAGATTTGTTTTTCCTTAAGAGTTCAGTGAGAAAGTCAGTGAGTCGGCCTGTATCTGTGTCTGTGGGAGTGATGAAGAGAATCATATCAGATGAACATGTAGAAATTCCCAGTGAGGAAATGCTTGGGACCTTGTCAGTTGAAACATTAATTGTGTGAAGTTATGAATGATAGCTTCCTGGGACTGAGTGGCTGTAAAGGATATTGCTGGGGGGAAAGACTTGCTGAATATTTTTGTTGCTTATGACTAATCTTTGTAAATTTCCTTATATTGCTTTGCTTTTTTATTTCATATAATAATACACTTGTGTTCTTTTTGTTGAAAGTACTTGTATGAATATGTTCAGTGTCTGACCTCCATGGTAATCAAATTGCAAACTCAAAATATTATCAATTGAAACAGGCTACACTCTGTGATCTAATTTTTTAGACAACATCAGTCAGATCAAAGTAAGGTGGCAATTCTGTGTGATGGAAATTCATTGAATTCAGGAGGCACTTATGATTCTTTAAAGAAATGATGACATGGATCTATCAGACATAAAAGTAGAAGAGTTATTGTGAAGTTCGTTACATGGACCTGGATTTCAAAATGGCTTTGACTGTTACAGAGTCATAGAGTCATACAACATGGTGACATACCCTTCAGTCCAACCAGTCTATGCCAAACTTAATCCCAAACTAAACCAGTATCACTTGCCTGCTCTTGATCCATATCCCTCCAAACCTTTCCTACTCATGTACTTATCTACATGTTGTTTAAACATTGTAATTGTAATGTTTAAACACATCTACCACTTCCTCAGGAAGTTCACTCCACCCATGAACCACCCTCTGTGTTTAAAAACAAATTGACCCTGATGTCTACTTTAAATCTCTCATCTCTCACTTTAAAAATCTGCCTCCAAGTATTGAAATCCTCCATTCTAGGGAAAAGACAACTACCACCAACTCTATCTAGGTATATTTTATAAACTTCTATCAGGTCACCACTCAACCTCCTATGCTCTAGTAGAAAAAGTCCCTACCTATCCAGCCTTTCTTTATAATTCAAACCTTCTATACTTAGTAAATCTCTTCTGAACCCTCTCCAGCTTGATAATATCTTTCCTATAACTGGGTGACCAGAACTGGACACAGTGTTCCAGAAGAGGCCTCACCAAGACTTTGCTGAGATTACACATTGTAAAAGTGGACTATTTGAAATATTTATCTAAGGTTCTATTGAGAGTGTTAGTGGATAAATTGGATATCAAAATAAATGCAGGATCTTGTAAGGATGAGATGATTGAAGTGGGAAACCTGAAATTGTGTCACCAGTAGAATTAGATAAGATTGTTAAAAATTGCACAACACCAGGTTGTAGTCGAACAGCTTTAATTGGAAGCACTAGCTTTCGGAGTGACGCTCCTTCATCAGGATGAAAGAAAATAATTTAGACAAAAAAATGGAAGAAAAAAGTTTAGTTCGAAGGATAAGAGAGATAGAAGCAAGAAGGGGGAAAAGGAAATTAAATGGAAAGGGTAGAGAAAGAAACGCAATGGAAAGGGAAATGAGACTGAAAACAGCTTTACCTAAGAAACCAGATAGCATGACTTAATGAGAGAGGTTTCCAATAAAGGAGGAAAGAAAAGCTAGTAGTTTAAAGAATGATTCTGATTCCAATGAGGGATTTGATTTAACTAGAAATCTAAGTTTAGTGCCTAAATTTACAGTGGATGGAGTTAAAGGATGCTTTGCATCATTTGAAAAGGTTGCTGTGAAGTGGAAATGGCCAAAAGGTGTTTGGACTTGAATGTGTTACAGGATACCTCGATAGGTAAGCTGTAAGTTTGTACATTAGTCAAAGGACTATGCTGACTATGAAGCTAGTAACAGTAATGCTTGATGCTTACAAGCACATTCCTGAAGCTTATTAAGTAAAATTTAGAAAGAAACCTAATCAGACATTCGTTGACTTTGCAAGAGAACAAATAGTATTATGGGATCAGTGGTTTTGGTCACTGGAGATGGAAAAAAATTGAGAATGCGAGGGAAGTCATGATGATGGAATAATTCCAAAAGGCTAACTTGGTAATTCTTAAGACTGAGCACCAATTCTCAAAAATCTGGGAAGCAAGAATTCTGGTAGATACCGATGGTATGCCACGTAGGGAGATGTGTCTGGGAAAATGGTCATATGGGAATTAATAAAGAAGTTGGAGGTATACAAAATCTGGGAATGCTATATATATTAGTTTTAGGGAACAAACAGAGGCGTGCCATAATTATAATGGAGAATGCTTACACTGAAAAGTGATGTAAATAAAATATGCTTGTCTAGTAATAAAACTGGGCACATTAACGTTTATTAAAGCTGGAAGCTAAACAGGAAACCTGTTATAGTATTCAGAACATTGGAATGGTCAGAAGAGCGCATCAGGAAAAGAAATGACGAGCAAAATTGTCTCTGTGCTGAAGGTGGAGCAAGTTCCCTCAACATGGGAAGTTAAAGATAGTTCAGAACAGTCAAATTTATTATTATTATTATTGATAGAGAATCACACACTGGATGTTCTGAATATTTTAGCTCAGATGGAAGAAGTTTCTCTTTATTCTTCCAATCAAGGAGGTGAACCAAAGATGATGATGACAGACACTGGGGATAGTCACTTACTGATGGCTGATACATTTACTCTTCCAGAGGGACTAATGATGGAAGAAATATTACTTTGGAGGTTTATATAAAGGTTGTATAGAGTTGGTTTTAAAGTGTGACTTCATAAGTGGAGAATAGTAGATGAAGTAATGAAACAAATTCCTCTGGAAGATAGTGATTTTATGTTGGGAGATAACTGGGTTGGTTAATATAAATTAGACTCTGAGGGCAATGGATCAACCAATGGAGATAAATGAAACTGAGGAACAGCAGGATGAATGTCCCAAATTGTTTCTTTCCTGTTAAGACTTGATCTCAGACCCATGGAACTATCTTACACTCTTTCATTCTGGGATCTGTCTTGTCCAGTGTTACCATTGGCAGAGATCACAACATTATATCATAAACTTGCGTCCTCTGGTTACTGGTCCTCCTGCCAGTGGAAACAAATATTTGAATGAATGTAACAGAAACTTGCCAAGTTTTATTGAATCTCAATCTTTTCTGTTCTGAGCAATAATCCCAGTTTATTTAGTCGTTCCAGAAAACAGAAGTACCTAATCCATGGTGTGATTTGGTTAATCGTCTTTGTATTCTTTCTAAGTCGAAGACTAAATTCAAGTGAAAGCCTGACTGTTGCATTATAAAGACTTAGCATAACCTCTCTGCCTTTGTAATACTAAAATATTTCCAGTATGTTAATATGTTAATGGTGTCAAAAAGCAAAATTATACAGACACACTTAATATATTAGAAGAGATGGCCAAAATCTTGTCAAAGACGGCAGGTGTTAAGGAGTGCCTTAAAGTTGGTACGATAGATACTGCTAAGTTTTTAAGACACCTAAAAGTTCACAACTGATCAAAAGGATCACCCGAGCAAGATTTCAAATTTTAAGACTTCTATTGTAATGAAGAAAGTAAGAACAGCATTATTTAACTATTATTCAGCAGTGCACTTATGCTCAAAATGAAAGAAAGTGCCCCATTTAACTTATAGAAGGATTGGAAATTTCCCTCTGTGGTTTGGCATTCTACCCCTTCAATTTTCCAGGAATCATTCCGCAGCTATTTTGAGCTCTGTGCGATGTGTTTTCCATGTGCCGCGACTGAATTAAAAAGAAATGTGCACTTGGGTAATGTTGCCGAAGAGCAGCATGAAGCTGAGAAATGGGAACGACCTATGAATAGATGTATAGAGGACTCCAGTAGCAATAGCATGGGAAACAGGAAGAGAGGACACTGCAAGTAGATCATTGCAGAATTAGCCATTTGCCACACTGAGTCTGCTCCACCATTTGATTTTGTCCAAAAAATGTTTCTCAACCCTATTCTCCTGCCTTCTCCCTGCAACCCTTGATCCCCTCATGAATTAAGAACCTATATATCTTTGTCTTAAATACACTCAATGACTTTGCCTCAGAAAGCTGCGGAGACCATGAGTTCCACAGATTGATCACCCTCTGGCTGAAGAAATTCCTGCTCATCCTCGTTCTAAAGGGTCATCCCTTGTACCTGAGGATGTACCCTTAGGTCCTAGCCACTCCTACTAGTGGAAACAACATGTCCACTCTAACCAGGCTCCTCCATATTCTGGAAGTTTCAATGAGATCCGCCCCCCTCATCCTTCTAAACTTCAATTACAGACCCAGAGTCTTCAACTGCTTCTCATTTGAAAAGCCCTTCTTTCTGGGATCATTCTTGCAAAGCTCCATTGGATCCTCCCTCCAACGCCAGTAAATCCTTCCTTGGATGCCGGGCCCAAAACTGCTCACAATATTCCAAATACTGTCTCACCAGAATCATTTAAGATATCAGCAGTACATTGTATTCTAGCCCCCTCAAAATGAATGCTAATATTGTGTTTGCCTTCCTAACTGCTAACTGAATTTGCATGTTAACATTAAGAGAGTCCTGAACCTGGGCTCCCAAGCTCCTTTGTGCTTCAGATTTCTGAAAACTTTCCCCATTTAGAAAATAGTCTATGCCTCTGTTCTTCCTACCAAAGTGCATAGCCTCACACTTTGCCACATTGTATTCCATCTATCAGTTTTTTGCCCTCTGTCCAAGTCCCTCTGCAGCCTTCCCGCTTCCTCAACACTACCGCTCCCTCCATCTATCTTTGTGTCAGCTGCAAACTTAGCAACAATTGTGAATGTATAGCATGGCTAGTTGTGGTCCCAACACACCCCTGCGGAAATCCACTAGTCACTGGCTTCCATACTAAAAAAGACTCCTTTACCCCATGCTTTGCCTTCTGCCAGTCAGCCAGTCCTCCATCCAAGCCTTGCCCTAACATCAAGGGCTCTTATTTAGCAGCTTCTTTGGTCAAAGGCCTTTGGCAATCCAAATAGATCATGCTCGCTGGCCCTCCTTTGTCTAACTTGCTCATTATCTCCTCGAAAAATTCTAACAGATTTGTCAGGCATGATGTCTTGATGAAGCTGTGCTGACTCAGCCCTATTTATGATAGTATAAGATTGAGGCTGTCCAATACATATGGACAACATGGGAGAGGCATTGAAGGAGGATGGTGTGGTCAACTGTGTCAAAGCTGTAGATGGGTTTGAGCAGAACAAGAAAGAGAGAGCTAACTTTCATCACAGTCACATTGAATGGCACTTGTGATTATGCTGAGAGCTATATCAATTACGGGGCAGGGGCAGAAAACTTATTGTAGGCTTCAAACGTGGAGTTTCAGGAAAGGTGGGAGGTTACAATGCATTCCGGTGATTGATAGATCTTTGTTATATAGTATTAGAGCTTTGATCAATCAAGATCTCATTATCATCCAGCATGAAAACAGACCCTTTGGGCCAACTTGTCTACTGACCATGTTCCCAAGCTAAACTAGTCCCATTATGCTGCATTTGGCCCATATCCCACCAAACCTTTTCTATTAATGTACTTGTCCAAATGTCTTTTAAATGTCATAACTATACCACTGCCTCCGACAGTTCATTCCGCATATGAACCAAGCTGTGTATTTTTTTAAAAAATTGGCCCTCATGTCCTTTCACCTTAAAAATATGTCCCCTAGTTTTGAATACTGCCACCCTACGGAAACGATCCTTGCAATTCACCACTGAATGGCGGAAAAAGCTTTAGGCAAAATGGCTTGCTCCCTGTTCCTTTGTCTCTATAATTATATCGTTCCCCTGAAGATTGGGAAATCTTGTAAAACAGGGTATCTTTTCTGTGTTTGGACCTCTTGCGCTATGATAATTATGCAAAAATTTGGCCAGTTCACTTGTTTACACTGCCTGTCCAAGTTTCTGTGGTAAGAGACAAATCTTTGCTTATATGTTTTAGAAATTCATAGCGTGAGCTTGAAATGCTCATCTTAATGATTCAGAACTTGACAGGAATATGGCACGTGGAACTGGGACTGGGACAACTGTGAAACATTCATAAAATTGCCTGCATGAGGTCTGTTCCATTTCAATTCTCAAATCTCATTACTTTGGGGGTCCTGCCTGGACCCTTCATGGATAGCAGAAAGGAGCAAATTGCATTGCATGATGCTACCACTGGCAAACTGAAAACAGTCCCTGCCACAGGCTAGGTAACTGTAGGGAGGTCCCAAGATGATCAAATCCAAAGATTGGGAGGACAGGCTCAAGGTTTCTCTGGGCGAAAGTGGATACTGCAGATTAGAGTCAAGATTAGAGTGGTGTTAGAAAAGCACAGCAGGTCAGGCAGCATCTGAGGAGTAGGAAATTCAATGTTTCGGGCAAAAGCCCTTCATCAGGAATGAGAATCGCATTCCTGATGAAGGGCTTTTGCCCAAAAGGTCAATTTTCCTGCTCCTCGGATGCTGCCTGACCTGCTGTGCTCTTTCAGCACCACTCTAATCTTGACTCAAGGTTTCTCTGGGCCAAATGCCCACCAGCTCCTCTTGGTTTATGATAAAAACTTTAAGTTTTTTTAAAAAGTACACGTTTACCAGAACCTCTTCAAGTTTCCCTGGTTGGCCTAGCACTTTCTGCAACGCTAAGGAAAGGCCATTTACTTGAATAATTCTAACTCTTCTTAGAATTAACTCTTGAATAATTCTAATTCTAACTTACTCTTCTCTCTCGTATTTCACAAAGGCACAAGAACTCATAAACCCCCTCCCTGCCTTTGCAAATTATTTTTGCTGAAACTTTAATCTTCATAGATAATCAGAGAATCCCTACTGTGTGGTAACAGGCCATTCAGCCCAACGGGTCCACACTGATCCTCTGAAGGGCATCCCAACCAAATCCATCCACCCGTCATATATTTCCCATAGCTAACACACCTAACCTACACATCCCTGGGCCCTACAAGGCATATTAACATGGTCAATCTATCTAACCTGTACATCTTTGGACTGTGGGAGGAAACTGGAGCACCCAGAGGAAACCCATGCAGACACTGGACTGGGAGAATGTGCAATCTCCACACATTCGCCCGAGGGTGGAATTGAACCCAGGTCTCTGGCACTGTGAGGAAACAGTGCTAACCACTGAACCATAATTGCAAGAGAATATCATGTGAATGAATTAAGTATGTTCACTCATGCCACCAACATCATGTGTATACTCAGATATTCAAAATCTTAGCTCTTGCAAAAGTAGCATCAAAATACTAATTGATGTTTTGTTGAGTATGATAAGGTCATGTAGCTAAATATAACAAACTAAAGTAATTAATCTTTTTTAAGTCCATTGAGTTGAATTTCCTGTCTTATCTCTATTTTAGCATTGTCATTAGTAATAATAATAAGTAAAATGTGTTATTTCTCTAGAAATCTTGTTCTAATTTTGGAGCATGAGCATAATCAGGACTTGACATCACTTCTTAGTAATCTATTTCTAGAATTTAACAAAAGCAGGAATTTTGACCTTTTTAAAATTCATAGATTTATTACATGCATGCCTTTGGCTTGAACCTCCATAGAACAGCTCAAAAATGTATTATCCTTGACAGAAGCAAGGTCATTATTATTTTGCTATTACTCTACTGTAGGAATTTTCAAATATTATCAAAGTTTGATTTTAAATGTTTTCCCTTTCGTTTATTTTTCACCAGGTTTCAAGTGTCACATTGACCTTTCTTACGTTTGCCCCTGCAATGACAAAAATCCATTAGTAGTGCTTGAAATAGCTGTTTGGTCAAATTTAACACACTTGTGCACCAAGTGTGTAGGTAGAGAGCAGAATATAAAGAGCAGGTCTAGCTTGAGGATGATTAACTTGTAAGTGCACAAAATTATAGAATAATTGTATTTTTATGGTACAAAGGGAAGCAGTTTGTCCTGTCCTATCTGTCACAGCTCTTTGCAAAAGCTGTTAACCTGGTTTCTTCCATACCCCTGCAAATGTTTATTTTGATTAGATTAGATTACCTACAGTGTGGAAACAGGCCCATCGGCCCAACAAGTCCACACTGACTCTCCGAAGAGCAACCCACCCAGACCCATTCCCCTAACACTACGGGCAATTTGGCATGGCCAATTCACCTAACCTGCACATCTTTGGACTGTGGGAGGAAACTGCAGCACCCAGAGGAAACCCACGCAAACACAGGAAGAATGTGCAAACTCCACACAGACAGTTGCCCGAGGCAGGGATTGAACCCCGGTCCCTAGCGCTGTGAGGCAGCAGTGCTAGTCACTGAGCCACTGTGTTGCCCAAGTGATCCATTTCTCTTTTCAAAGCCTTGGTTGAGTCTACCTGTAATATATTTTCATGGTGGTCTTATTTTATGATATGAAGAGTTGGCATGTATTAAGTGAAATTTGCTTTGAAACTTGTATTCTGTTCATAGGTATACATAAGCTCTTTGATTAATATCTATGCTTCATGTTAGTGGATCACCTGAGAAGCGTAAACTTTTGAATGCATGTAATTATACAGTGCACACAGCAAAGATGCCCGGTTGTGATGAGTTTAATGCCTCCAGTTCTTCTGTTCCAGTGATAGCACTAACTTTTCTCAGCTCATGGTGTAAACAGCCAAAAGACATTGTAGTAGGATTTTGTTCCATTGTACCCAAGAGAATAGGAAATAGAGTGGTAAGGCCTACCACAAGATCTGTGCTCTGTTAAATTAGTAGGCACCTCGGCCAGCCACGTCTTGGTTACTGCAAGTATGTACGAGTAGCAGTGGATAACTCCAGAGTAGATACTTCTGAACTGCAGTTTGGGAGTGACAGAATAAGTGAAGCTGTGTGTTGCCGACTTTTGGTAGCATCAGGACCATGACCTTTTTGTTAGCTTTTCTTAACACGTTGACATATTGAAAGAGCAAGGAAGGGAGTGGATTATCTGCAGTTTAATGATAAACAAGAGGAGAAAGGTTCTGGTATCAGATGTTGGTTGTGAAAATGGAGTGCAATGTTTAAAAAGAAAATTCACTGGTCATGCCACTGCTTAGGCCAGCATTCGTTGCCCATCCAAAATTGGCTTGGAGAAAGTAGTGGTCGGCTGCAGCCTTATTCATGTATTGTAGGTGCACTCCCGATGCTGTTAGGAAGGTATTTCCAGACATTTGACCCTGACACACTGAAGGAATGGTGTGGTTTCAAGCCCAGATGGTGCATGGCTTGGAAGGGAGCTTGCAGCAGATGATGTTCCCATGCATCCACTGCCCTTGGGTTTCGTGCTCAGTGGTCATGGCTTTGAAAGATACTGTCAAGGAAACATTGGTGAGTTGCTTCTTGTGGATGATACATGCTGCAGCCACTATGTCACGGGGATGGTAGGAATGAATGTAGTCGGTGATGGAGATGGTGTCTATCGAGTGTGCCGCTTTGTCCCAGGTGGTGCAGAGATTTTTGAATGTTGTTTTATTTGCCCCTGTCCAGGCAAGTGGAGCCTATTCCAACACACTGCTGACTCAAGAGGCTTGATTAATAAGTCTGCAGCTGACACTAAAATTGGACATGTGGTAAATCTCAGTAAGCCTTTGATTGCAAAACAACACAAATGGACTGAACAGTGGCAAATGGTATTTAACCTGAAAATACATGAGGTGATGCAATTTGAGAGAACTAACAAGGCAGGAAGTAACTAAAGAATGGTAATACTGTAGCAAGTATAACAAATCAGATGGACCTTGATTTTATCTCCATAAATCCTCAAAGGCAACAGAACAGGGAGATAAGGTAAAAGGGATGGTTGCCTATTGGTCAAGACATTGAACGCAAGAGCAAGGAGGTTATGATAGGGCTTCGTATGATTTGCTTAGGCCACAGCTGGAGTAATGTGTGCAGTTCTGTCCACCACACTATATGAAGATGTGAGACCGCAGAAGAGATTCACCAGGATGTTGTGTAGCTGGAGCGACTTCAGCTATGAGAAAAGACTAGGGAGGCTGTGGTTGCTTTCCTTGGAGCAAAGGAAGTTGAGGGGGTCCTGACTGAAGTGTACAAAATTGTGAGGGTCATAGACAATGTGGATGAGACAAACTTTTCCCTTCAGCAGAGGGGTCAAAAACCAAGGGTTGGTAAATTAAAGGGGAGGGATAACAGGATTAGAGTGGATGTAAGGAAGAGTTTTGTCACCCAGATGGTGATGAGTGTCCTAAATCACTTACTGAAAGGATGGTAGAGGCTGGACCTCTCAACATTTAAGAACTATTCCGATGAACATTCCAGATGCTATATCTTACATGCCAATAGTCCAAGAGCTGGAAATAGAACTCAAGTAGATAGATGTTTAATGAGCACCACAGACATGATGGGCCAAAGAGCCTCTCTAGTTTCAAATAAGGAAGAAAAGCATGATTGCAAGCTTTACATTTCATGGCCCACACCCAATTCTTGGATCTTGGGTTAGTGCAAGCTTGTTTTTATCTGACATGCAAAATGCACTCTTGATTTCTAGTCTATGAAAAAAAGGTCGGCAAACCTGACAGCAGTTTGCCTTCTACCTAAACTTAGGATAAAAATCCCTGGGTTAAATGCACAGAACTCTTGTTTTAAAAAATTGCCACTTAAAACATAAAAAAACCCAGTCTTTTTGTAACAAAGTACGTATGTAAATATCCTTTCTTAAATCTACAAGTCTCTTTCCACTTATGAGTAAAGAGGTTGTTAGCCAATTGCTACTAAAAATTTGCTGTGTTGTTTATCTGTCTCAACTGACTGGAGAAACGTTTTGTCTGTGTGCCCATTATAAATGCCCATGTAAGCTTTTAAAAATGTCTGCATGAAAACCCAAACACAACTCTGAATGCAGAACAATGAACAAAGCGCATTCATAATAACGGGTCACAATGATACAAGCTAGCAATTGCAACAACTCTCTGCCTTCAGGCATCATCATTCTTTCTCTTCCTCTCTGTACACTCAACTTCCTCAGAAGAGCACCGACCTGCAACAGCCCAATGCCTCAGCTTGGTCACTGTACTAACCTCCGTGAACATTTGGGCCGTTCAAATGGCAAGAAACATCAACTCAGGTACAGAAGAGGTTTAAATGTTGGGCACTTGCTGTCCTTTTTAAGCATTCTCAGTTCATGTTGATGTACACATCATCTTTACATAGAATCATAGGGTCATAGAGATGCACAGTGCAGAACCCCTTCGGTCCAACTTGTCCATGCCGACCAGATATTGTAAACTCACCGAGTCCCTTTTGTCACCATTTGTCCCACATCCCTCTAAACCCTTCCTATTCATATACCCATCTAGCTGCCTTTTAAATGTGGTAATTGTATCAGCCTCCACCACTTCCTCTGGCAGCTCCACCCTCTGAGTAACAAATTTGCCTCTTAGGTCCCTTTTAAATCTTTTCCCCTCTCGCCTTAAACCTATACCTGCTAGTTTTGGATTCCCCTACCCCAGAGAAAGGACCCTGTCACAGAGTCATACAGCACGAAACAGACCCATGAGTCCAACCAGTCTATGCTGACTATAATCCCAAACTAAACTAGCCCCATCTGCCTGCACTTGGCTCATATCCCTCCAAATCTCTCTTATTCATGTACTTATCCAAATGTTTTATAAGTGTTGTAACTGCACCCATATCCACCACTTCCTCTGGAAGTTCGTTGCACACACGGACCACTCTATGTGTAAAAGAAAATGCCCCTGATGTCCTCCTTCAACCCCTCTCCTCTCATCTTAAATTTATGCCTATGTCCTAAAATATTTCTAGTGAAATGGCAGTGGAGTAGGACTTCTGAGCCCAGGATTTGTCAGCTTAATCCATTTTTCTTTTAGTTTCTTTTTACTTTTTTCTATCTTTTCTCATTTTCTATCTTTTCTCATATACAGTTTCTTAATGTTCAGTTCTCTTGAATGTAAACCTGGTTACGATTGCAGCATGAAGTCCACCTCAAACAGACTTAGCTAAAAATTCTGTCAGTGAAAGCATTATGGAATAATTGCTTGCAGGTTTTAAAGATGGGAAACGTATTTTATTAACAAGAAATGAAAACAAGCTTGACAGTTTTACATTTGTACAGTAGGCTTATTCATTGAAAGGCAAATATGTGAGTGGTTTGTGATTGTCTCCGAATACTAACTGCCAGTTCTGCAGTTAGAATTAAAGGGCATTGAAGAGCAAGTGACTTTTCCTGTCTTGATACAAGGGTGTAGGAAGTCATTACATTAGCTTCCAGATGCTTAATGTCAACAAATTGCAACACTAATTGGTTTAAGATTGCATTGTCAATGACTTGATTAAAGAAGGCTATTGTACCGTCTTGCTTCTCTTGATTCTAACATTTATTTTCCTTTTGCTGGAGACAGCTGCTTACAGTATGTTCATTTAAAGACCTTTGGTGGAAGTTTCTTGAATTCAGACAGTTTATTTTCTTTTGATGTTATTCTTTTTGTTGTATTATCTGAGTAACATGGATTTCCCTGCTTGATGGGGACTCCTTGTTTTGAACTTGAAACTGATTTACTTTTTTGAAATGCTTTATCTTTTTTAGGTTCCAAATATCTTGTTCAGTGAAGGATTTGAACTACAGGAATTGTTCAGAACTTTCAGCTGGCAGACCATTGTTCCTTTTTGAAGTATTATTGACAGATCCTGCCTCGTGCTACTTGCTACTGTCTTTGTTTGATACACCAGCAAGAGGATATAGATTTATTTAGCTTTTTCTGGAGGTTGTTCTGGTCAATTGCTATGCATAATATTCAAAGAAAAGAGACTGGGAGGGGGAAGTTCCCTTTGAATCCAGCAATCTTTGTATTTTAGTATGGGTTAATCTGAGCCAAGTTTCCCAGGGCCTTTGACTTCAGCATACGGATGGTTTGGTAGGGGGTTCAAAGAAAGCTGCATGAAAACTGAATGTCACGACACTAGGGCAGCGAAGTAGTTAAGCTTGGTGTTAGTGAATGCATATCATGGGGCAACTTAGCATTTCTGAACAGAAATTATTCAGAGATTCCTTCTGATTGCATTTTCAATTTATTTGTGTCTATTTTGTTCCGCTAAGAATCCTCCTTGACCGCAGATACTGAAAATGTGGTTTCAGCATTCTCCTTCATGTTTCTTGAACGTGTGTGTTACACAGTTACAAAGCTGAAGAGTATTCTTGTCTGCTTTTGTTATTGCCACTCAGCCTGAATTTCAATAGATATTTTTGGTTAGCAAAGCACTTGTTTCCAACTGAGATAAAAATAGTGGCATATTGACATTGCCTAAAATAGTTAGGTTGTTGCGTTGAATTATTGAAACCAGGAAGGTCCCACCCTTTGACTCTGCTGAATTAACGGCTCTCTATCACGGTAATACTAGAAGCTTGAAATGAAGGAAAATCACTTGGAGGTCTTCTTCATAATGGCCATCTATGTATCACTGTTGAAGGATCAGATGTGCTCTGATATTCAAAGAGAACACACTCAATAGGCTGAATGGTCTTCGTTTTATGTTTGTGGAATGAATGACAGGTTTGCAAATTTGTCAACATATGAATAAAGGTTACTTTGTCCTGACACTGCAGAGAGCACGTACGGAACTGTTGCTACAGCAGTGCACTTCTCCTTGCCTGATTTCCTCTCTGCTACTATATGGTTTATGGCCGAAAGCCAAAGACAAAAATCTTCCAAAAATCCAGCAGAGGAAAGGAGAGGAGAAAGTGGCTAAGGCAACACAAAGTGACGATTGATGTTGTGGATCTGCTGGATCAGTCACTCAGAAACCTGGATGACTAATCCAGAGAATGAGTTGAGGTCCTATTGTATCATTTGAGAAATTTTAATCCATTTCTTAAAATCTGCAAGTTTAAAAACCCGACACAAGTAAAAGTGACAATGAAGCTGTCAAAATGTTGTACAATAATGGCCTCATTGTGACATGAATGATGTGTGATACCTGCCCCACACCAATATGGTTAACTCTTGACCACCACCTGATGTAGTTGAGAAAGCCACTCGATTGCATTTAACTTACTAGAGATGGGCAGTAAAGGCTGCCCTTGCCAACAATGCCCCATACACAGAGAGAGAAGAAAACATTGTGTTTGTGTGTTGATCAAATTTCTTGGAGCTAACATATTTAATTCACTCAAAAGCTGTTCAAAATATATTCCTTCTGAATTTGAAAACAGTGGTCATCTTTCAATAAATATTTTTTGCAAGCTTTATTAAAAAGGGAAAATCTTTCATGTCCTCAAGGTCTCCTGCAGTACTTTAACCATCAAGGAGATACTTGTGTAGTGTAGTCTTTGACACAATACCTGAACAGTGCTAGCTAAATCATGGATAGCAAGCTCCTACAAACAGCATGGTGATAATGATCAGATCTGTCTTGACGATGTGAATTGGGAGAACTTGCCTACTCTTCTCCGAGAGAGTACTTTGAAATCATTCGTATTCATTTGAGAGGCAGACTGGGACTATATGACTAAAGTCCTATCTGAAAGGCTGTGCAGCATTCCCTCAGGACTGCAAGGAATGTCACCCTAGGTAAGGAACTTCTAAAGCTTTTAACTCCGAAACAACAAAGTCACACCTAACCAAAGTGAATATCAAATACTTCTGAAGTCAATGCTCACCCCTCCATCTGACGTTTATAAAGCAATTGTAGTGAACCGCAGAAGTCACTCTGCCTATGACTGCTCTCAAGTCTGGCCGTTTCACAAGTCTTATTTATTTGTGGACTTTATTGTCTCCCATCTTTCAATCTTATTTCTAGGTGCTTTGGGGAGGGTGGGGGAGGTTCAACGGAGAAGTGACAATGAAGAAATGAAGGTTTGGGCTGGTAACTGGGGAGGAAGTTGGCTGCAGCAAAGCACCTAGAAATAAGATTAGAAGATGGGAGATATCAAAGTCCGCAAATAAGATTTGTGAAAGAGCCAGACTTGAGCCCAGTGTCATTGGATTACTTTAAAAATAAAGTAATTCTAGAAGTGTTCATATGTAGACTTTGTATAGTATGGTCATAAATTCTGTTCTATGTGAATGAATACAACTCACCACCAAGATTCATGCCTGAATTATTATCATTTAGGTTATTGGCATTTTTGTTTTGGAAGTTCGTCTGGCAAGTTGTTAATGACCTTTGAAAACAAATGAAAGGTAGTGAAGAAAAAAGCATTCTTTTTCAGATTGGTATAACTAAGAATGGAGGGTGAATAAATTCCTATCTTTCCATTACTTGAGATAGGTTATGATAGAATGTGAAGATTGGTATGACAGGTCAGCGCAACATCGAGGGCCGAAGGGCCTGTACTGCGCTGTAATGTCATGTTCTATGTGAATGTTTGAAAAGATATGATGTTTCAACTCAGTATTTACTTGACTAATGTAAAATTTTGAAAATATGTTAATTGGATCTTCAGTTAGCAAGAGCTTGTGTTGCTATTTAAAATAAAAATATTTTAGTAAATGGAATGATGTGTTCCTTTGATAGTCTTGAGGTTCTGGTGGTTCTTCTGGAGATAATGTCTTTTAAACAGTAATCAGTTCTTTTTCTTCTAGAGATGCTGCTAGGCCACTCTCAGTTCCTTTCATTTTTTAAATTCTCTTTGTCTTTTTTAAATTTTTTTTTTCTCCAACTAGAGGCAGAATTAGGGTTCTTTACTCAATTTAAATAATCTTACTAAAAGGGGGATCTTATTATTGTATCCTGCAGCCACCTTGATATGCTTCACCTCTGTAACAGCCAGGTTTATGATCATAACTTTGAGGGGAGTTTGTATGTGATAGTTGACTCGTGGTGCACAATGGTGATAATCCATGTTAACAAAGGAAGCCAAGTCCTTTATTGTCCGAGTTATCATAATGTGATTGGAAGGGTAAATTCACCATTTTTCTTCTTATAGTGGGTTTCAGTAAATTTTCTTTTGTTTCTGGCCATTTTTGCACTTGAGAATTCTGTAGCTTACTGTCCATTTCAATGCAACTCAATTTGGTAGTGTTGCTGTTTCAATCTCCATTTTTGGGATTCGCTGTGGAACTTGTCAGCTCTCAGATTGGGTGGTTTCCGCCACCGTTTTAAAGTAATGATCAGCTTATTTTACAGGAATTTTATTTCAAACACAAGTTTCAGATATTTATATCAGCAAATGAATTAAAGATTAATAATCCCTATGATACAACTTCATGACAAGATGATGTATGTGGACAATGTGTCTCAAAAGATATTTTGTTGAGCCTGAAATTGGATCAAAGATGCTAAGCCCAAAGAATGGAATTACAAGAGTACAAGCCCAGTATACAGGTAAAAACAATGACTGCAGATGCTGGAAACCAGATTCTGGATTAATGGTGCTGGACGAGCACAGCAGTTCAGGTAGCATCCGACGAGCAGCAAAATCGACGTTTCTGGCAAAAGCCCTTCATCAGGAATACAGGCAGAGAGCCTGAAGGGTGGAGAGATAAGTGAGAGGAGGGTGGGGGTGGGGAGAAAGTAGCATAGAGTACAATAGGTGAGTGGGGGAGGGGATGAAGGTGATAGGTCAGGGAGGAGAGGGTGGAGTGGATAGGTGAGAAAGAAGATGGACAGGTAGGATATTTCAAGAGGGCAGTGCTGAGTTAGAGGGTTATATCTGGGATGAAGTGGGGGGAAGGGAAGGGAGATGAGGAAACTGGTGAAGTCGACATTGATGCTGTGTGGTTGGAGGGTCCCAAGGCGGAAGATGAGGTGTTTTTCCTCCAGGCATTGGGTGTCTTCAATTTGGCAAAGGAGGCCCAGGACTTGCATGTCCTTGGCAGAGTGGTAGGGAGAGTTTGGTTACTGAAAATTTTATTAAACCATAAAATTGTCCAATTTTACCAACTCTGTAATTCCATTTGGAAAAACACCAATGACAAAATAACTTTATAGTATTCAAGCTTTTTTTTCAGCCAATAGGAAACAATAGATATTAATAGTCACGGAGGGAATGGTCTTTGCGGAAGGCGGAAAGGGGTGGGGAGGGAAATATATCCCTGGTGGTGGGGTCTGTTTGGAGGTGGCGGAAATGTTGGCGGATGATTTGGTTTATGCAAAGGTTGGTAGGGTGGAAGGTGAGCACCAGGGGCGGTAGGGTGGAAGATCAAGTCCATATATGTTGCGATTGGTTAGTGGTTGTGATGGCAGCTCTAAACATTGATACATAATGATGCTGACAGCTAACTAGAATGTAGTGCTAATCATCTGTTTATATTAAAGATAAAACTTAATTCCAATGAAAATAGCTATTGTGATTTGGCAGCTTTTACAATTTATTGGTCTTGCAGTCCACTTGATTTCAGTCTCTACATTGTAAACCACATAGCTTCATGAGGGATACACTGGTGATCTAAGTTTTACTTGGGCAATGTTGTTTTCCCAAATTCCAGTACTCGTATGTGCATTGCAGGGCAGTGTAAAAGCAGTAGTCCTTTCCAGTGAGTCACAAATTCTGTGCTTTATAATATGCTCTACCAATCTATTTGATGCATTTTGAGATCTGACAGAAACATTTAAGGCCTGTAACAGCTGCAGACTTCAGTGACCTCTGGATGAAGGGGCACTGGTGTGTTCAGATGAGGTTCGATAACTGTACATTGTCCCCATAAAGTTAAAGGTGCTACACCATCTAGAAGGACAAAGGTGGCAGATACATGGGAGCATCACCAGCTCCAAGTTTGCCTCCCTGCCACTCGCCATTTTGACTCGGAAATATCCTACTGTTCCATCAAAGTTGCTGGGTTAAAATCCCGCAACAATCTTCATAGAAGCACTATGGTGTCCCTAAAATGCAAGGAATGTAACAGTTCAAGATGACAGCTCACTTCCATCCCTATTATTGATAGACAATAAATGCTGGCCCAGCCAGCAGGCACCCACATCAATGAATGAATAAGGAAATTAAACTGTCTACTGCTCATTACCTATATTGCATTTTTCCACGGTATCATCTGATTACTTTTATCTTGCCTCAAACCATTTTATTCTCTGAATTAATGATTGAATCAATTTTGAAGCTTTGTCACTCATTTAAATTACAATATTTAACTTATTCACAAAATTTTTCTGTAAATTAGAATGAATATATCTAAATAGAAACTGCACAGAAGATCCAGAAATATTGGCAATAAATGTGACTCTATGTAATTGTTTTAGTTTTTATAGATAACAGAAGGGGAATTTTGTTTTGCTTCAGAAGAGATCCTGAATAAATTATATTCAGAAAATTTTGAAAATTATTTTTAATTGTAGTTGAGGGTTGGCAGCCAGAGAAATTAGCTTAGAGTGATATGTCCATCCAGTGGCTTTAGAACAAATTTCCAATCATTGATCAATTGATGCATACGAAGATTGCAGTTTGTAATAAGGAAATATATATGCATGTTTGGAAACATAGAACATAGAACATAGAACATAGAAGAATACAGCGCAGTACAGGCCCTTCGGCCCTCGAAGTTGCGCCGACCACGGCCACCCTAACCTACACTAGCCCACTATCCTCCATATGCCTATCCAATGCCCGCTTAAATGCCCATAATGAGGGAGAGTCCACCACTGCTACTGCAGGGCATTCCATGAACTCACGACACGCTGAGTAAAGAACCTACCCCTAACATCTGCCCTATACCTACCCCCCCTTAATTTAAAGCTATGCCCCCTTGTAATAAATGACTCCATA